>NW_007259424.1:24986-114446 GCF_000164805.1 Carlito syrichta
CTCGCTGCCCAGGCAGGTCTCGAACCCACGGGCTCAGGCAATCCACTCACCTCAGCCTCCCAAAGGCGCGGGATTACAGGCTGAGCCACTGAGCCAAGCTATGACCTACATTTTTACTCATCAATATGACACACACAGAATCCCACAACAACAAATATGTACTTGTTTCATTCTCTTCAATGACTGTATGATATTCCAATGAATGTTTTTGTCATAATACATCTAAATGATACTGTGTGCTAAACCCTAACCAAACAATAAACAGTGTAAAATGTACACAGTTTTAAATTATTTTTTATTTATGATCAATTTTATCTTGATCAAGAAGTTTCCTAAATAAGGACAGGATTATATTTTCTGTTCCACTTATATCTCTAATGTTCATGAATTAATTTAATTAATTATTTTAATAACTCACTATATAAAATATGTTAAAGCTAACCAATTGGAACTGACACGGTAGGATGGAGATAATCAGACTTGTGTACGGTTCAATAAAAACTCAATAAATAGCTGCCATTTGAAAATAGCCCTAAAAACCTAAGAACATATAAAAGCCGGTCTCGGTGGCTTGGCCTGTAATCTAGCGCCTTGGGAGGCTGAGGTGAGTGGATTGTCTGAGCCCGCGGGTTCGAGACCTGCCTGGGCAACTTGGTGAGACCTCATCTCTACAATAAATCAAAAAATCAGCAGGGCGTAGTAGTGTGCGCCTGAGATGGAAGCATTGCCGGAGCCCAGCAGGTCGAGACTGCAGTGGCCAGGAGACTCCAATTCAAAAAGAAGAACATATAAAACAAAAAACCACCAACTATGGGACCCTTCTTCACTGTCACTAGCAGGAGAGGATGCGATTTTGGTTGACATGGAAGCTATTTCAGGCAAACAAGGTAAAAATGAAGATCAATCTTACATCTGTATTAATGCTAATGATGGGATAAATGTGTTCGGAAAATTTATTTTCTTCATTGGCAAATCAAGGTTGACAGTAACTTGAATAAGCATTATTGTGCAGATAATATAAGAAAGCAAATGACAAGTACAATATTCCACAAATGAAAATATCCAATGTTTCCTGTTATATAACGCCATTTGTCTAACGAAAAGAAAAAAAAAATTGGACCATTTGGGGGTAAAATAGTGCCTTTTTCTAGTAAAATCTAATGATTGGAGCATAATACAAGAATCTTTGCAAATGGACTTTGAAAATATATTCACCAGTCTTGACAGATTTAAAGCTAAGTCAG
This sequence comes from Carlito syrichta, assembly GCF_000164805.1. Lineage (NCBI taxonomy): Eukaryota > Metazoa > Chordata > Mammalia > Primates > Tarsiidae > Carlito > Carlito syrichta. The sequence goes on from NW_007259424.1 coordinate 26,231, forward strand.
TCTATTCCTGCTAGGAAAAGGGTTCCTAAACCTTTATTTTTGAGAATTAGTCTTCAGGATTTGATCATTGTTGTTGGTTCTAGAAATTCATAACTTAGAATTTATGACTTTCTCTGTTCTTTGGTTATTTATGCTACCCTCTGTTGAAACTATCAGTTACAGTGCCACCATCATTCTGTGATAAGACTATGCTGGTAAGGTGGTCACCAGTAGTAGTAGAAAGAGGCCTACAACTTCAGTTATTTTTATTTATATTTATCTTCATTTAAATACATTGTATGTATTTGTATCAGACTGCAAATAAATTAAATAACTCAAGTGAAGCATGACTTTCACTTTAGAATATTTTAATAGATGCTTAATGCATTTTGAGCCACTTCTCTTGACTCTTCTCTTGACTCTAGTTTAGGTTTAATGTATACTTGTTTTGTTTCTATCTGACCAATTGTCTTTCTTGCAAGTAAGAGATATTTTTCCCATAAACATTGTCTATGGCCAGATTTGTGGTACATTCTTGTTTATGAACAAATTCATGGAGAGCAAATGATTTTTAGAGCAATTGAGTATTTGCTGAGAAATACATTTTTTAATGTCTTTAACTCCTTGAAAATTCTCTAGCTACATACTAATAAGTAGTTGACTCATTGCTTTATTTCCATTAATTATCAGAATTTGACATTCAAAAATGAAGATTTTACTTTTAAAATGTGATTTAGGTAAAGTAACATTTTGACCAATTCCAAAGTACAGATCTCAGACAAACAAACAAAAGCATTATTTTCTCCACACGATTAAATGACAAAGTAATAGAAAATGTGAATCGAATTTTGTCTTCGCTCACAATTTTTTTTTTTTATATTCAGGAAGTATGCCCTTATTAAATTGTTCTTTCTTCATCACCTTAGGAAATTAAGCATATATAAATATATGAAAAATTGTGATGGAATAAAATTAATAGAAGATGAAACAGGGGTGCAACAGATATTTTTACATGTTGCTAAATATATGTGGACAATAAAATTTGCAATAAGCTGCAAATTTGAATTTTGCATACAACTTTTAGTGCAATGAATATATTTGATCTGCTCCTAAGGAATTCAAGGATTCCTAAAATTATGTGTGCTAACACACTCACACAGCTACCGTTGAATTTTTGTTTTATTTATTTATTTTGAGTTGGCATCTCACTCTGTCGCCCAGACTGGAGTGCAGTGGCACGCTCCCGGCCACCGCAGCCTCGACCTGCTGGGCTCCAGCGATCCTTCCGCCTCAGCCTTCCAAGTAGCTGGAACTACAGACGCGCGCTACAACGCCGGGCTAATTTTTTTGATTTATTGTAAAGATGAGGTCTCACCAATTTGGCCAGGTGGGTCTCGAACCCGCGGGCTCAGTCAATCCACTCACCTCAGCCTCCCAAAGTGCGGGATTACGGGCTGAGCCACAGAGCCCGGCTGAATTTTCTGTTTTATTTCTTTTGTGAACCCAAGATTTAAAAAATTATATATTTGTTTATAACTGTTTCACAGGAAATATGGTAAAGTGAAATAAATGGCAATCATGTGATTTATATAATTTCTGACTTCATGTGTGTATGTGCAACATAAAATTTTAAGAATGGTCATAAATTTAAACTGGAATCCCATAGCATTTTGTATGCTATATTCATAAGAATATTATCTTATTTTTAGTAAGTAATCTACCTAGAAAAAACTCTGGGCATCTATTCCTTCTGAAATTATTGTGAAAACATCGATTTTTGCTTATAATAAATTCAGGGATATGAGCTTGTGTTTAGATGCTTTTTAACTTGAAAGAAAACAGCAACAAAGCAACAAAACACATTTATATATGTCTTTACATCAAATTGTAAATAAATTAAATATATCAAGTGAAATTTGACTGCTTTACTTCAAAATATTTTAATAGAGGATTAATGCACTTTGAACCACTAAACTTCTTCTCTTGACTCTAGTTGAAGTTTAATGCTTGTTTTGTTTCTGTTTTCACTTTGCCTGTGTTCACGAATTCAAAAAAAGGACAAATGGAAACCAATCTTTTATTATATCTTTTTTTATTCTCACAAATTCAGAGAAGTGTAATGAAGTCTTTGTTCAAATATTTTTCTGAATTCACGTTTAAAGACTAAATATTGTAGAAGCAGCTTTGTGTACTATAAAGTTGATTTTCTGCTCTCTAGCATAATAAATAATGCATCAACTTTGTATTTATTAACAATAAAAATGTAGTGTTTTTAAAATTGAGAAAAGTATGTTGTTAATAGTCAAATATTCTTATTAAGAAATTGTAATATTTTATTGGAACCATCTTTGTGATTAGAAATTCAGTATCTTTTTAGATAAACCTGAGACTGTTACTTCAGCACATCACCAGGGTGTTAACGTGTTAACACTACTAATAATATTGAATGTTAATTTCTGGGTGTAGTCTTTAATAACCAGTGCCCATCTTTCACAATAGTCATGAGAGCCAATACAGATAAAAATTAGTGTTGCAAATGCATTACACCAAGAGATAACTTTCCATTATTTTTACTTCAGAAGATTTCTAAGGTTCTACTCCTCCTCTGTTGAATCACTATTGTGTATTTAGAAATAATGGGCTCTAGTGGAAGAAAGTAGCAAATGAGGCTTTATGTTAACTTAAAATCCATTTCTTGAGCCTCACAGAACCATTATGATTGTATGTGAAAAACGATGGCCTAACTTCTCATGTTTTCAAAACTGCAAAGCTTGATCTTAAAAAGAGTGCTGGTTATCCTCATTCCTATCATATTTTATTTCAATGACTTGATGTTATCCGGAGTGCTTCAGCAGATAAAAAAATGCAGACTCATCTCTAATATCCAGTGTGTACTGTTGTAACTCCAACCAAAAGATATATCAAAGGCAGAAGGGCCAGTGTTTAACCTACACCTGTTAGAAAGTTAAACTATGACAACTAGAGAATTTTTAGAGTAATTCTGTCACTTTGGGACCTCAAATTCCAAAATGTGTGTTTCTAGATGTGCAAAGGTGTGGGAAAAGTTAAATCAAAGAATAATATATGATTTTAGTGAACCACGGAGTGTCCAGTCATTTTCTGACTCCTCATATGGAATAACATGTTTACTAACTGCTAGAATCAAATCCAAATGTCGGCTGGAAGATCCCCAGAATGTGACCTCTAAAGGCAGTGAAACATGATGCGACCACAAAGTAAAGTTTTAGTCAGAAATTTGGAATAAGCAGCAAAGTAGTGATTTTCACATGCTAGGAACTTTATACTATAGTGTAAGTGGTTGGTAGAGAAATCCAGAATAATTTGGCATCATTTATTCTCTCTTATATACTTTCTTCACACCCTATAGCAATTTTGCTAACTTCTCATCAAAAAACTCTTAAAATATTTATGCACTTTTTCTATATAAACATACCCTATTAATGGCCACTATTTTTCTCATTTTTTAAAAAATAATAAAAGTCTCCAAGACCGTCCTGATACAATCCAGAAGATAAAGAAGTGGGGTCAGCCATATACAATATATCAGTAATAAGAAGAGAAGACAACTCTGGAAATTTTTTTAAGTTAATATTTTTTGTCAAAAAGAATTTGGTGAAGTCTTACATTTAAAATGGTTTTAGACTAACACATATTGAAGATACTGCATATTAACTTTGAGCTGATAGTCAAATGACAATACAATTTCCCATTAAAGTATGTATTATAACAGCAAAAGTACTTATCATTCAACTGCTACCTTTCATATAAGCCAGAAAAACAGTTTCTATCTTCATAGAAGGAAGAAAAATAGATAAAAATATGAGCAGACTATCCCCGCTGCCAGTATGGACAAAAATGTTTATTGCACATTTGTTTATCATTAAGGTACATGAATTGTTAATTATTATTCCTTTTTTAAAAAAATTTTTGAGTCACAGTCTCACTGTGTCACCCAAGCTGGAGTGCAGTGGCCTGCTCATGGCCACTGCAGCCCCGACCAGCTGGGCTTAGGTGATCCTACTGTCTCAGCCTTCCAAGTAGCTAGAACCACAGGCATGCACTACTATACCCAGCTGATTTCTTAATTTATTGTAGAGACGAGGTCTCGCCATGTTGCTCGGGATGGTCTTGAACCCCTGAACTCAGACAATCCTCTCCCGTCCACTTCCCAAAGTGCTGGGATTACAGCTGTGAGCCACTGTGCCAGGTGGTTTCTAAAGTTCAAAAGTATTACGTCAAGCATATAAAAAAATACATAACATATTCACATGAACAACATATTAAGTCATAACGGAGCCCATTGATCCAAAGGAAATAAACTGAGCTATAGACTTAAAACATAGTTTTTATGAACATATTGGGGCCTGATCAACAAACCAAATCTAATTGCCTAACGAATATAGTAACCTTGAAAAGGATTAATTATGTTGGTAATTATTCATTATGAATTAAGAAATTTAAAAGTGATAAATTATTTTGTTAGCAAATAAAGGTGTTTGAAAATGTGTTATAAATTTTCATAGTATTTATTATAGTAACATTAATCATGCACAGCTCTTCTGTTCTTAATGTATGAGAGTAATTTCATAGCAAATCATTCAAGCACTGTATCTTTTGTTCAAAGGAGGGAAGATGATTATGTAAAGATGCATTATAATAAAGAAATATAAGATTAGCTTCTTATGTGCTTATAAATTGATTTTAAAAGGATGAGATATATTTCTTGGTAAAGCCCCAGATAAATTTCTGGACTATTACAATACTCGTTTGAGTAGTATAAAACTCAGTGTACCTCATGATTGTTTATTAATATAAAATATCCTATTTTAAATTGTGAATATGAATGCAGTCCACAACGCTGATAGAAAAAAAAATTTGCTGTAACCAAAATAATTAAGAAATTGCATGGTACACTTAATTATGTATTTGAAGGACAGTGAGAATTTTTCTTCCTATTTGATTTTCCTGCCATAATATATAAATTAAAATACTGTCATTTCCTTCCCAAATTTTAGGTTCTTGGTAAGAATCCATTTTGTCTTTCTCTCCCTTAAATTTGATCCCTTTCTCTCCCTTAAATGATGCTCTGTAAAAGTGGGGTAAGGTGAAAAGTAGACTTTAAGGAAATTTGTTTCTGCAAATGGGTGAATTTAATTTATCTCAAGTTCAAGAAATATGCTGAACTTTCTATTAAACTTACTACCAAAAGGATGATTAGTTAGAATTGACCACGACACCCTTTCCGTTGTCTTTTCCGTGTTGGTAACCAAACCTAAATAAAAGCCAAGGATCTGTGTTGTAGATAAATGTTGGGAATTCATTCTACTTTCCTGTTTTCTCCTCTCATTAATTCATCTACTAAGGCCCAGTTTTAAAGCCCTCTAGTCTCATATGAGATTCCAATTTTCCTTCTAAGGCAGAAAAAAATAGGCCAGCAAGGTGGAATAGTCCTCATGGAGGTCCCTTATTGTCAATAAAATGGGGTGCAGAATTTATATTTTTGGCCTCAAATTTAAACTATATTATCTACCAGAATTTGACACTAAGCTAGCATGATGAAATTGGAGAGATTTTTTACTTTGGATATCATCTAGAGAATTTTCAATTACTTGTGATTGCTTCCTTTTTAAAAGTCAGATGAAACTTATTTGTGAAATCCTCTGGTCCAGCTGCACTAAACATAATAAATCACTTTTTTTTGTCAAATGATCCAGTCCAAGGAATTTTTTGTGGTAATTTACATTTTGCAAAGAATGTTTCATTTTTCCTCCAGGTGTCAAATATTTGCCGTGGACTTGTATAAAACTAATTATTATTATTGCTCATGCATCTGTGAAATATCTTATTTCATATACCTAATTTTGCATATTTTTGCATTCTGTCTCACATCAGGCTTATCAGATATATCCACTAAATGTTCAAATATAATCAGTTCAGTCATCTGGGAGAACTCAGAAGGGTTACACCCCTCTGCATTCTTTCTTATAATCTTTACTGCCATTGATTATTGATTACTGCTATGTGATTAGCCCCATTGAATGTGGAATCCTGTTCTGCCACTTTTCTCCACACTGGGCAGGGCTACCATTTTTTTCTTCCCTCCACATGGCATTTATACAACAAACTCTTACTGAAGTTTTGGAGTAACCAAGAATTCAGGGCACATCGAAATACAATCCACCACTCAAAACTGAACAGCACACATTTTGCTCAACGGGTTTTGATTGTTTGGTGGTTTGATATTTGCTTCCTGGGCCGTAGCCTCCTTTAAAACCTCAATTACTGTCATTTTCATTCCCCTTTCTTGCAATAGGTACCCATTAGCATCTATCCCTAACATTTTTTAAACTCTTTAATTCAACAAATTAATTATGCTTTCTACCATTTGTATGAATCAGGCTCTTGGTCTAAATGTGCTGATTCATTTTTTTTTTTTTTTTTTTTGAGTTGAAGTCTCACTCTGTCACCCAGACTTGAGTACAGTGGCACGCTCCCAGCCACCACAGCCTCGACCAGCTGGGCTCTGGCTATCCTTCCGCCTCAGCCTTCCAAGTAGCTGGAACTACAGGTGTGTGCTACCACGCCTGGCTCATTTTGATTTATTGTGGACATGAGGTCTCACCAAGTTCCCCCAGCGGGTCTTGAACCCGCGGGCTCAGGCAATCCACTCACCTCAGCCTCCCAAAGGCGCAGGATTACAGGATGAGCCACCGAGCTCGGCAATGTGCTGATTCTAAGCTAATGACGTCTGCCGCTAAATTTGCTGTGGAACAGCATTTAAAAGAGCTGTGAGTATAATGATAGTTAAGGTATGACAATAGGATGCTACCTTTAAAGTGTTCATTTTTTATTACAACTACTGAAAATGTGTATTTTAAAAATATGAAATGGAGTGATTGCAGGGCTTAAGTTGAGGCAAATATTCAAAGGAAAATATGCCTACATCTAAACTTCTTCTATTTTGTTTGTAGAATTGAATTATGTTCCCAGACTCTGACTTTTTCTTTTATCCAGAATTCCTGTCTCCCTTACAATAACTGATCACCTAATTATTTTCTGCAAATTCATATCCGCTTCATTAATAAACTATTATTCTGCAGTAATATAAATGGGGAGTTTTAAAAGTTATTACAGAAACCCCAAATCACTTTATTCTAATGAATATATTACCTAATATTAAGCTGCTTCTTTACCCCTGATAGCTGAATCCAAATTTTTTTTTTTTTTTTGAGTTGGAGTCTCACTCGGTCGCCCAGACTGGAGTGCAGAGGCCGCTCCCAGCCACCGCAGCCTCCACCTGCTGGGCTCTGGCGATCCTTCCGCCTCAGCCTTCCAAGTAGCCGGAATTACAGGCACGCGCTACCACGCCCAGATGATTTTTTGATTTATTGTAGAGATGAGGTCTCGCAGCCCAGGCGGGTCTCGAACCCGTGGGCTCAGGCAGTTCACTCACCTCAGCCTCCCAAAGGCGCAGGATTACAGGCTGAGCCACCCAGCCCGACTTGAATCCAAATTTTTAACCTAGTTTTTTTTTTTTTTTTTGTGCAGATGATGTTACCTGCAGCTGATTAGCCTGATTAACTGTTTGAAACATTAAAGGACATTGGACTATCCTTCTCTGAGGTCAATGCTCGAAAAGAGCATTTTAATGTGCCTGTGAAATCCTATGTGGTTATATAACTATTCCAAGCACAACCTTTACTTGTTTTAGTTAACTTTCTAACAACTCTCTAATTTAGTTTCCATTATTATTCCCATTTTATGAAAGAAGATACTGAGACACAAAGATTTTAAGACATTTTCTCAGGCTAAGAGTCTAAAGTTAGAAAATATATGCATGTGTGTGTATAAACACATACACAAATATATACAGACACATTACATGCATGCACATATGCACATTTTAAGGGTCTGTGAGAAAATTTATAAATCTTCATGTTATTCAGGATATGTAAGTGCTTATCTAAAATCTCCATTGTTGAAATATATAATAAAAATGAACTAAATATTTAGATGTATTTATAATTTAAATTCTTTCACCTTCCAGTTTTTTTGAGGAATTATAAGCCTGCACAGTAATATATAATAATGTAATAATATTCATAAGAGAGGTCATAAAATAGCAAAAATATGAAACCATGGCTTGTGAAAGACAGGATATTTGTTTCAAATACAGTTTTTATGAAATTCCTCTGAGCACAAAATTGGGATTTTTAGACATTGCCTGAGGTTCTATTTTCCCCCACCTAATTTTCAGTTAAAATTATTTATTCTGCCATTAAAGCCAAGGCAGAAAAGTAAATGGAAATGCTCAAAAAAGAAATTCTCATATTAGATCTATTTATGAGTAGACACATTCATAAACCATATTAACAAACAAATAAGTAGTTCCAAGAGAAAATGCCATGCATTTATTAAATAAACACAAAACCATTTTGGAAAAACCACTGATACATGGTATCATGACCATAGGTCTCCACTTTCCAGAATAGTGTCAGTCTGTAGTTTCTCTCCTCGTACTATAGTTTATATGATCTGCTTTTTTCCTCAGAAATGTCCAGGATTAAATGACAAATATTAACCAGTCTATACATATTGAACAGTTGACATCAACTTTGATAAAGTTTGTAAATGCATAAAACATAAGACCTTAACATCAGAAAACATGCATCTTGGCTATTGATAGAATGCAAAATAATTTCATGGATGTCAGAGAAGAAAATTATTGTTATCCTAAGGATTAGGCAAGAAAAATTACTTTGAACTAAAGAAGAAAAAACAATAAGCTTTAAATATGTGTTTTTGGGAGAAGTTAGAGTTATTGGAAACTATGTTCATTTTATTATTTTAAGCATACTTTTTGACTTTTTAATTATCTTTTTTTGAAAAAGAGTGGAGTCCAATTCTGGATTAGGTATACAAGTGATCATCATACAGGTAAAGTTTGGTCCCCACTTTGTCTGGTTTGGTTTTTGGTCCCCAATTTGCCTGGTTTGAGATCAGGTACCCTTACTGATGTTCTGTCCTTCCTCCCTCACCTGGCAGTGCCTGCTACTGCCAATCCCTTTCTTATAGTATTGTGGTAAATGTTCAGGGACCACTTATGAGTGAGAACATGTGGTACTCAGCTTTTTGTTACTGTGATTGATCACTGAGTATGATAGACTCTAAATCCATTCAAGTTGCTGTGAAATCCATATGTTGGTCCTTTTTTATGGTTGCATAATATCCCATCATGCATATGTACCACTTTTTAAAATCCAGTCCAGATTCAATGGCCAGCATAGTTGGTTTTACATTGGTGCTTTTGTGAATAGTGCTACAATAAACGTGTGTGCAGGTATCTTTTTGGTAGAATGATTTGAGTTACCCCAGGTATACTCCCAGTAAGGGGATTACTGGGTCACATGGAAGTTCAATTTCTAATTCTTTTAAAGATCGCCATACTATTTTCCAAGAGTTTGAACTAGTTTGCATTCCCCCTAGCAGTGTAGAAGTGTTCTTTTTCTCTGCATCCTCTCTAGAATCTGTGCTATTTTGATTTATTAATGATGGACATTCTTACTGGTATTAGGTGGTATCACAATGTGGTTTTGTTTTGCATTTCTCTGATGATTAGTGAGGCTCAGCACTTTTTCATGAGTCTGTTGGCTGTCCGTATATTTTCTTTTGCGAAGTGTCTATTCAAGTTTTTACCCACTTTTTAAAGGAGCTGTTTGTTTTCTTTTCAGAACATTTGAGTTCCTTGTATATCCTGGACATTAGATCTTTGTCAGATATATGTTTAGCAAATATTTTCCCATTCTGTGGGCTGTCTCCCCGCTCTCTTGATGGTTTCTTTTGTTTTGCAGATTTTCAGTTTGATGAGGTCTCGTTTGTCTATCTTATTTCTAATAGCATGAACAACTGGGATTTTGATCAGAAATTGGTTGTCTACTCTGATTTCTATTACGTGTCTCCTATGTATTCCAAGATTTCGTATAATTTGAGGTTTTGACATATATTCTTTCTATGCGTAGGTGTCTGAGGGTTTTTTTTTATCAAGAAGGATGCTGGATTTTATCAAAAGCTTTTACTGTATCTAATGATATAATCATGTAGTTCTTGTTTTTATATCTATTGATGTATTTAATTACATTTATGGTCTTGTGGGTGTTGAACTGGCCCTACATCCCAGGTATGAAGTTTATTTGGTCATAATGGATGTTTTTTGATCCAATTTGCTAGAATCTTGTTGACAAATTTTGCATCTATGGTCATTAATGTTATTGGACTATGGTTCTCTTTCTTTGTTGGATCTTTACCCAATTGGGGTATCCGTGTGATGTTAGTTTTGTAAAAATATTTGAGAAGAATTCCATCTTTCTCAAATGCCTGGAATACTTTCAATAGGATTGGTATCAGCTTCTCTTTTTACGCTTTGTTGAATTACACTGGAAAGTCATCTGGTCCAGGGCTACTTTTTTTGTAGGTAGTTTTCATATGATGGAGTCAAATTTCTGGGTTGTAATTGGTCTATTTAGTGTCTCAATGTCTTCTTGTTTCAGCCTTGGGCAGTTTTGTGATGCCAGAAGGTCTTCTATTTCATTTAGGCTATGAAGTTTGTTTCCATACAGTTGTGCATAGTAATCTCTGATAGTCTTTTGATTTTTTTCAGGTTTCATTGTGATATGATCTTTTGTATTTCTGACTTTGTTTATTTGGGTTCTTTTTCTCTTTTTCTTGGTCATTCTGACTAGAGGTTCATCAGTCTTTTTTATCCTTTCAAAGAACCAGTTTTTTGTTTTGTTGATAGTTTTCTATGATATTTTTGTCTTCTGTGTTGTGTATTTAGGCTTTTACTTTGGTGATCTGGAATCTTCTGCCAAAGTTAGGGTTTTGGTGGTTTTGTATTTCCAGCTCCCTTTGGTGGTTCATTTGGCTGTTAGCTAGTTCTCTTTCTATTTTCTTGATGTGCGTCCACAGAGATATAAATCCCCTCTTACAATCATTTTCATGGCATCCCAGAGGTTTTGGTAAGAAGTTTCTTCATTTTCATTTGTTTCCAGGAGTCTTTCAATTTCTGCTTTGATTTCTGTGTTGACCCAGTGGTCGTTCTGCATCATGCTGCTTAGTATCTGTGTCTTTGTTGGCTTTGGGGGAATTTTGTTGGTGTAGATACTTTTTTTTATCCCACTGTGGTCAAAGAAAGTGCATGACAGTATTTTTATCTCGTAAAATTTGTTTATGCTTGATTTATAGCCAAGGATATGGTCAATCTTAGAGTATGTTCTATGTGGTGATGAGTATAATATATATTTTGTGGTTGTTGGGTGGACTGTTCTGTAGGTATTTATTAAGTCCATTTGGTCAAGTGTCAAGATTTGGTTAAGTTTCAGGTTGAGGCTCTGGATTTCTTTGTTGATTTTTTGCCTCAATGATTTATCTAAGGTTGCTAGTGGGATACTTAAGTCCCCAGTTATGATAATGTTAGAGTCAATATCTTTTTTTAGTTTACCTAGAAGTTGCTTTATAGAGGTTGGCACCCCTATGTTGGGTGAATATATGTTTAGGATGGATATTTCCTAATGATGAATTGAACCTTTTGTCATTATGTCGTGTCCTTCCATATCTTTTTAAATTTTTGATAACTTAAAAGTTGTTTTGTCTGATATTAAGACCATGACTCCTGCCTTCTTTTGTGATCCATTTACCTGGATATTACTTTTCCATCCTTTAACTTTGAGTCTCTGTGCATCCCTTGGAGTGAGATGAGTTTCTTGGACATAGCACATTATCGAGGTTTTTTAAAAATCCAGTTTGCCATTCTTTGTCTTTTCAGTGCATTTAGTCCATTCACATTCAGGTACATTTTTAAAATGTGAGTGTTTACCCCCATCAGGAGGTGCTGATAATTTTTTTTCTTTGTTTGCTTGTTTTCTGTCAACATTTGGGTGGAGGTATGTGTGTGCTTTCAGCTTTGTAATCACAATGCATTCTCTGTTGATTCTGTTTCTTCTATTCTCTTGGGAACTGCATGCTCTTTTTTTTTCTGCTTCTTCTTCCTTCTGTGCCTAATACCTTTTTAAGTATCGCCTGCAGAGCTGGTCTGTAAGCTTCATTATCTCTTAGGGATTGGATATCTGGGAAGGATTTTAATTCTCTATCGCTGATGAAGTTGAGCTTGATTGGGTAGGAAATTCTTGGTTGAAATTGTTTGAAGACTTGGAAAATTGGACTCCAGTCCTTTCCACCCTGTAGTGTTTCTGCCGATAGGTCTGCTGCTAGTCTGATTGATCTTCCCCAGTAGGTAGTCTGACCTTTCTCTCTTGTTGCCCTTAGGAATTTATCTTGTGGGGGTTCTCTGTATCTCTTGGGTTTTGATGGTCACTTCTCTGTGACATGGGGAAAGTTTTCTTGTATAACCTCCCAGAATACTTGCTCCAAGGCATTCTCCATTTCCCTTTCTTCTTCTGGGATAACAATTGGGTGTAGGTTCAGTCTCCTGAAATAATCACTCATGTCTTGGAGGATTTTTTTTTTCTTTCTGAGTTTTATTCCTATGTTTTTTACAGATCAAGTTAATTCCATGTTTTGGTCTTCAAGTTCTGACATTCTTTCTTCTGCTTGATTAATTCTTCTTTCCATACTTTTTATCTTGTTATTTATTTTGTGAATGAAGTTTTTTATGGCCAAAATCTCTGTTACAAGTTCTTTCAGTATTGTATCATGTCTTTCTTAAGTCTTATTTACTCTTCACATCTATTCCCTAATCCCTGTTTTATTCTGGGGCCATTTGTTGGTGACTTCCATTGTTTGACTCTGATGTCTGATTTTTCAGGTGTTTTCTTTTTTGGTACACTAGGAATTAACTGTGTTCTTCCATTGATTTTTTTTCACATTTGTGACAGATTTCTTTCTTTTCTCTTTTGTTCTGTTGTTCAGTGGCAGTGAGAGGGGTCTTCACTTCTGATGTTTGCTCTGCCCTCTATTCTTGCCTGATCAAGACTCTGAATTTGTTCTATTTTGAAACAGGGCTGAGGGTGAGAAACTTTGTTGACCCTTGTAGTTTTTAGAGTTGAATAAGTTAGAGAATGGAGAACCAAGATTCAAAAACTACTTTCAAATCACAGTGTTCACTGACTGGTCTATGAGGTCCCAGAGACCCACTTCCCATCACCACTCTATATGATGATGCACTGGATATGTGTGTGAACCCTCTAAGTCAAAGATATAGTAACAGCAATGAGGAGAACAGAGAATATTAGAATGAAATAGGACAGACAAAAATTTTAAAAAACTAAAACTAAAAAAACACAGACAAACAAAAGCAGAAACCAAAGCAAAAAAACAAACACACACACATCCAACACAAAATGAAAGAGGAAGAGAAAAAGAGAAGAGAACAAAAGGGGTACTGAAAATTCTAACCATGGGCATACATTCACATACACATTAAACTCAAAAAGAGAGAATAAAAAACAAACAAACAAGCAAAAAATCTGAAAGATGAACACTCAATCATTCACTTACCCACATAAACAGAAACTTAAAAAAATGGAAAAAGAAAAACAAGAAAAAGAAAAAAGAATGAGGGGGGAATGCAAATTGAACCCTCACATACACATTCACATAGAAAGAAAAAAGAGAATAATAATTATTTTTTCTTAAAATTTACCCTTTTGTGGCAAGTTCTGTGATTGTTCCAGTCAGCTACTCACAGTTAAGCTCCTCTGCTGTGTCTTCCAGAGCTACAGCCACATTCACAATCTCCCAATCATGCAACCCAGGGAAGGAGGAAGGGGTGGTAGTGGTATGTGGGACTTCTGTCCTCCCCTCCACTTTCATGTGGTTGTGGGAATTCTCTCCAGGGAGAGGTATTGGATTGTCTGCTCCCCAAGTACTGGCAGAGGGTGGGGCTGCCCCAACCAGTTTTTTCCTGGAGTAGACTACTCCAATCTTGGCTGATGTCCAAGCTCCACCTGGCTTAACCCCTCTCAGCCATGCCCCAGCTGTGTGGGTCTGACATTCAGAGGATTACTGGAGAGGAGGGGGTTGGGTCAACCCTGGACTCACTGCTGATCTTTTTGGAGGTCTTCCTCATCCTTTTCTGGTCACATTCTTTGTCTGAATATGGGTATGGTGTGGGGCACTGGAGATTCAGCATTTATTCAATCCCTCCAAAGTTTGTGCTTTCAGGATAATCCATCTGGGTCATCATCAATGCCTGAGTAGTTAACCCAATGGTAGCAGAGATTGGGTCTGTCACTCTGTGATGAGCAAGCACAGTTTTTGAGATAGTGACAGGATACCTGTTTTGCCTTCTCCAATGGAGCTCGGCCTCTGGCTCCCTCACTGGGCTCCCTCAGCAGCCCTTGCTGCCAGTGTCCAGCCAGGCACTGAGGTAGTGTGGCAGAGCCTGATGCAGGCAGTCACTCCCTGCAGCTTTTTCCTAGGAAAGGCTTTGCTGATTTTTAAAAAATGGCTCTTGGCTACCACACCCCATTAAGTACTAGGGTCCAACCTGAGCAGCTGCAACATCAGCCACTTCACTAGGAGATCCCTGACCACTTTCTCCTGAGTCCTTACTCAGTCAGCCACTCACACACCCACTTACAGACATGTAAACTAAATTGTCCATACTCTCATTCACTCACACAGAACTTGCATAGTCTGACTGGCTCTGTCACCATCTTCCTCCCCGCCTCCCTTATTTAATTATTCTAACAGTTCTCTGATTTATATTCTATTATTATTTCCATTTATGGAAAAGGAAACTGAAACACAAAGTCTTCAAGTAATTTTCTCAGGCTAACATAGGTCAAATTTTGAAAGTACATGAATGTATATATACAGACACATACACATACATGCAAACATAGAAAGGTATTACACACAAAAATACACAAATACATATTATATATGTGCACATACATATGTACTTACTGCTGGATACTGTGGGATTTAAAGAAGAGACAGGAATTTGAAGTGCGATAAGACATGGACCTTTGATTCTGTTTTAGCTCCTTGATTTTCAGCAAAGTTTGTATTTTGTTTAACCTCATCACCCTTAGTACCGTTTAACACATACCTGGCACATAGTAAGCATTCAACAAATTTTAACAAATATTTGATGCTGTTTTCAAAGTATCTGATGTAAGACCAACAAATAATATTCATTCAAAGACTAATTTAATGGAATTTTTAAAACACATTATAATTTTGAAATGTTCTGTAATCATCATTATTTAGACACCTCACTGAAATGATATATACTGTCTTATTCATAGGAATCATTCAGGCATGATCAGTGGCATGAAAAAAAATAAGCTTCCTTGACTAAGGAGATCAAGGGAAGAAGAAGGGAAAAGATGCTCTACAAGGTGAAGGGGAAGACCTAAAGCATTAAAAGGGAGATAGGAAAACCTTCAAAAAACAAATATGGTGTTCATTCTGCTGTTGGGCCACACGGCTTGATTTCCCCAAAGAGTACTCAGTTAATTACAATCTTATCTAATTATACATGAACTTTAAAACTGATACTGCATTCTTATTTTTGCCTTGGTCTGTTTACAGACATGTGCTCAAGATGTTGACTGGTTAAAATTCCCTCAGAGTTTAATACACAAAGAAAATGCTCCAGCTATTACATTTCAAAACAAAACTTTAACGTAATCAGAGACTTGGAAAGAATATTATTCCTTCAGAAACAATGATTTTAGAAATATACATGCATTTGTTTTAAAAATAGTTACATTTCTAGATATGTATTTACCTTATCAATATGTGATTCCATGGATTCAGATGTATCATGCTCCTGTATGTGATTTCATATATTTTAACTTATTATACTTCAGTGGAATTCATTTCTGTGTTTAAATACAAAGATTCAAATATACAAAGAAATTTGTAACTGAGCATAAGCTCATTTACAATTTCATTGTAAATTGAAATAGTCTCTGTAATATTGACGTTAAAAAATCTGAAAGTCCTAAAAATGTAAAGGTCCTGCTGAAATTTTTATTTCCAAACTACAATTATAATAAAGTGAATAAAACATTCAGGACCTGTCCTGTATACTAATGCACAAAATGTGGCGTTATTGTAATTCATCAGAGACCAACTATATAGTTTAAAATGGATATGCAAATCAAATTGTACAACTTATGTGTTTATCAATGAAAAACAAATTAAATTTATTATTAGAATGGATACAGATTTTCTGAGATAAGAGTATATAAGGGGAAAATATCTTAATCATGCATCACTTAACTTTGTAATCGTTTTCTTTATCAAAGAGTGTACCTGATTGCCTTCATCAGTCAGAAAAGACAAATAGCATATAATTAAAGAGGGAGATGTTTTGGCATCTTTCTTCTAAAACGACCTATTATCTGTCTAGCTATGTTTGTGTTTTTTACCTGATAGCATTTTTTGAAACAAAATGTAAACATTAAATGTTTACTAATAGACATGTAAACAATAAAATGAAATAATTTTACTGGCTTAATCAATCAGTGTAAATCAGTTTAAACAGTTTAGGCCTAAGTTTAAAAAGTAACTGATGAGAAATGCGTTTCAGTGTCATTTTATAAAGCAAGACTTTCTTAGTCAGCTATAACATTCATACTGGAAAATACAAAAAATGTAGAATACACAATCCACTTAAAATAATCTTTGTATCAGTCTAGTACCTTAAGAAGTCCCCATGAACAACTCCAATCTTTCTCAAAGATAACTAACCACTCTCCTACCTTCTATTGGCTCAATTTCGTTTTGCTTAATTTTCATTTAATAATACTATTTTTTCTCCAGCTTTTACTTTCTACTCTCAACTTTATATTTGAGGGACTTAATCCTGTGTTTTGTGAAGCAATAGTTGTTTCTGTATCTGTGCCAATTTAGTTTCCTAACAGCAGTATATGAAATATCCAGTTGTTCCACATCATCCTCAAAACTTGGTTTTATAAGCTGTTTTCTAAGTCAACATATCAAGGTATAATTTACCTAAAACAAAATGTATAAAATTTAAGTGCACTGTTTAAAGATTTTTGAGAAATATATGTACCCAATTAGCTGCTGTATATATGTACCCAATTAGCTGCCACTGCACTCCAGTCTGGGCAACCAAGAGAGACTCCAACTCAAAAAAAAAAAGACTTAAGCATTGCCTGAATGCTAGCAATGTACCATGCCTAGAATCATTTGATTATAGACATGCATGTCTTCAATGCCGTTGAAAAAGGAGAATTATTCATATCCTGGGAGATTCCTCCCAGATTCATTTTCTTGCCAGTTTGTAGATTCTCAGCTCATACTGCTGAAGTGAAAAACAAGCAGGTTGTTTTTTTTCTCCTTTTTTTCCCTGTTCTGTCTGCTCACCTTCTTCTAACTATAAATACGTTACTTTAATATGCAGACAATTTCCAAAAATAGATATCTGTATTAAACTCTTTACTGGGTTCTAGAAATATAACTTTAATCCAGAAAATTACTTCAGAAGATGTTGATTTGCTTGTGATTTAAAAAATTTTGTTTAAATGAGTTATGTATCATGGTCATCTTACACATGCTAATGAAAAAATGTGTTTCTTAAAAAATAACAGGGATGTGGCAGACTGTGGAGTGAATCTATTTGACTTGGCAAGGGCTGAAATACCTTCTCAGTTGCCAAAGGAAAAGGTCAAGAAAATGAAATCATATAGTTTCACTTACATGATATGATCATTTGTGATTCAGATTGAGGAAAAAGTAGAATTAAAAAGGTAGAATATTGGATTTTAATTATTTTAATCATTATTAACAACTTTAATTTTTCCTAGTAATTTGGGAGATTCATTTATGATATGTTTTGCATATTTAATATTGTTTCAATTTACTGCATAAAACCTAGTTTAAAAGTTGGATAATATCACCAAAGTTTAACTAAAACATAGAATAGAAGTGGAATTGTTGGCCTAGCATAAAATGTGGCCTTAGCATTTATTTAATTTTTGTCTTACTTTGAGTTATTTCTTGTCCTTGATTAAGACAGATTTTATAATCCTGGAAAGAGGTAGTAGTTGATACTGGATTACTAATCTCAGAAAAGCAAACACTGGTCTATCCTGGTACAATGCTGGTCTGTTTTTCATAAGGCAAGCATACACGTTGTTGACAATAGGCTTAGTCATTAACCTAAACAGATTTGGAATAAAAATTTACAGATGTTGTCTCTGTTCCTAAGATTTCAAAGAAGGAAGGATGCAATAATAAAATAAATCATTATACAAATGCTACCTTAATTCTCCATTATAATTTTCTCATGAGAAAGACTGCTATTAGTTGGAATTTGAGACCACCCTGGCAGACAAACCGAGACTTCATTTTTACAAAAAAAAAAAAAATTAATTATTCAAGTGTAGTGGTTCAAGTCTGTAGTCCCAGATACTTGGGAAGCAGAGGTGGAAGGATCACCTAAGTTCAGGAGATCAAGGCTGCAATGAGCAGTGATTGTGCCACTGCACTCCAGCCTAAGCAACAGAGTGAGACTCTAACTCCAAAAACAAAACAAAACAAAACAAAAAAAACCAAAATGCCAGAGTATGAAATTCATTTGGCCACATTATACAAAGAAAGAGACTTTGCACTTCAATTTCTCATGCAATGAATTTATGTGCATTTTGACTTTCTAGACCATCAAAGCATATCCTAACTTAGCCTCATTCTCTTGTAAATGTTTATTTTCATGGCTGCACCCATGAGCTTGGGAGAATTATTTATAGTCACTAATATGTGTATATTTCAAATGGCAGTTGCAGTGTTGTAATGCATACTTAATAAAAGAATGAGGGAAGATAAGAAGAAGGGAAACATGAATAGCATGTGATTCTCATAAGGACATTAGGACATAAACAATATTTACCCCTTTTCCAGAATAAATGCAAAGAAATTCATTAGTTCAATGAGATCTCCCTTGCCTATATTATTTCTTAAGGTTTGGGCATTCAGGGTTCTGAATATAAATTGGTTGCCAGTTCCAATTTCCATAAGGGTGTCTCCTGTGTTTTCTAAGATTCTTATAGTTTGAAGTTTTACATTTAGGTCTTTGATCCATTTAGAGTTAATTTTTGTGTATGGTGATAGGTAGGGATCCTGTTTCAATCTTCTGCATGTAATCAGTCAGTTTTCCCAGCACCATTTACTGAATAAAAGAAACCCTCAAGAGAGCAGGGAGACAGCCTACAGAATGGGGAAAAAATATTTGCTAACTGTCTATTTGACAAAGACCTAGCATCTAAGATCTACAAGGAACTCAAATGTACCAAAAGGAAAAAAACAACAACCCTATTAAAAAGTTGGTGAAAGACATGAATAGACACCTCTTAAAAAAAGATATATGGGCAGCCAACAGACACATGAAAAAGTGCTCAGCCTCACTCATCATCAGAGAAATGCAAATCAAAATCACATTGAGATACAACTTAACCCCAGTAAGAATGGCAATCATTAATAAATCAAACAACAACAGATGCTGGCAAGGATGTGGAGAAAAAGAAACACTTCTACACTGCTGGTGGAAATGCAACCTAGTACAACCTCGTTGGAAGACAATGTGGCGATTTCTGAAAGAACTAGAAGTTGACCTTCCGTCTGACCCAGCAATTCCCCTATTGGGAATATACCAAGAAGAGCTCATATCATTCTACAAAAGGATACCTGCACACGTAGGTTTGCTGCAGCTCTATTCACAATAGTAAAAACATGGAACCAACCATGTTGCCCATCAAAGCTGGACTGGCTTAAAGAAATGTAGTGCATATACACAATGGAATATTATGCAGCCATATAGAAGGACAAACATAATGAACTTTGCAGGCACTTGGATAGACTTAGAGTCAATCATACTCAGTGATTTATCACAGAAACAAAGAACAGAGTACCGTATGTTATCATTCATAAGCGGATCTTGAACAATTATAATACTATAAGAAAGGGATTGGCAGTAGTAGGAAACTGTCAGGGGAGGGAGATGGCATTGGTAGTTGAGGGAAACTGCTAAGGGAGGGAGGAACATACCTCATCAACAAGGGTACCTGCATAATCAACGTTTGTATACCTCACCCTGAATTGTACCCCACAACTTTTTAATTTAAAAAAGTGGAAAAAAAAAATGCAAAGAGATTTTTACAGTTTGCCTATAATTTAACACATAGTAAAGAAAACTGATTGAGTTCTCTGATATTCTGCTTGTCAACGTGGCATCAGTTCAAATCAACATATTCCTTTTACTTTTCCTAGTTTCCTGTCATGATTTCATTGTATTTTTTGTAAATCATAATACAAAATTCTGATAAGCCTTTAGTGATTGGGAATTCTCTTAATACGCTTTTGACAAAGTACCTGGGCTCAGTCATGTCTTGTCTTCAGATCCTTTGGCTTGCCCTGCAACAATACTAATATAAGCTAAAACTATAACTAATAGGGTGGTAATGTGATTTCAAATATGCTTCAAGTCACTCACTTTCCTGTTGATATTTAGAGATTGCTACATAAACCAGTTCAGCACAGTGTATTATTTTTCATTCATTTTAAATAATAAATGATGATGTTTGATAGTAGAGAAAGCAGTCTTAACTAGATTTACACATTTAAAACTGAACTTGTTTCAGTTGTAGGTCTAAGAAGGGTTTCAACCTGATATCATTTACTATAATTACTGGATAATACTCTCTTAGAAAGCCAATAATAATGGATTTTTACCTAGTTATGATTTATCATAATGTGAAAAGATGGATTAATTCACTTGGGTTTTAAAACAACTCAATATTATGGTTAAAAGCAGAGATCTCATTTTTCATTCATTTGTTATTGTCAGGGAAGAATTCCTCACCTTATATATATGAGCTAGAAACACATTGCCTCCTTCAACTGAGGGCCATGATAGTCACTGTGCTAGAGACTGTGTCCAGTGTCTTTTGGTGCCTGTGTGTGGGGTGTTGGCTAGACCACCTTCTATCTGGATGTTTCTTTGTACCAGTGAAAGTAGCAGACTTGGCTTCTTAGTGCTTCTTGATAAATGCTTATTTTCCATCATGATTCTTCAGCCATCTCAGTTATTCAGTGAGCTCTCTGCATCTTTTTGACTAATTGTTTTTCTTGTTTAATTCAAGCAGAGTTGGTTTGTGGAACAGAATTTTATTCCTAAGGCCACCATCACAATTTGTCACACACTGGGTAGCTTAAACCTACAGAAATTTATGATCTCACAGTTCTGAAGACCAGTAGTACAAAATTAAGGTTTGGGTGATGCTACATTCCCACAGCAGGCTCCAGGGGAGAATTCTTTCTAGTCTTTTCCAGCTCCAGATGACTCCAGGCGTTCCTTGGCTTCCCTGGTTGAATCACTCCAAGCTCCCTGGCGACATTTCCTCTTCCTCTTCATTGTGTCTTCCCTACTTGCTCATATAAGGATACTTGTCACTGGATTTGTGGTTTACACAGAAAATCCATGGTGATCTCCTCTTGAGATGTTTAATTGCATTCATAATGACTTAGTTTCAAATAAATTCACACTCGTAGTTTCTGAGAGTTAGGATGTAGTCATATCTTTTTCTGGGAGGGGAATAGATGCACTATTCAACATACTGCAGAAGGTAAAATCCCTGTCCCACAAATGTCTTATTAACAACTGTGACATGACACATTTCAACATCCCTATTCATTTCATTTAAAATAGAATCTGTTATCATTGAAAAGTTATATCTCATATGTGAACTGAAACACCCACTATCCCATATTGTCACTGTGTAAACAAGGATAAAGGCTAATAAATATACTTTTAAAAACACCTGTCTTCAAAATAAGCTACCTTCTGCTGCCTATAATCTATCAGCCCACTTTAAGCATTTCCTGATAGACATGAATAGGTTCATGTCACGTTGAGGATTTTACAAGAACATTAACTACCTTGCACTAGAAATGGGCTCATCAGCTGTCACCTGTATGGCAGATGAGACAGGTGCAAATATTTCCTTTGAGTTATGATCTTGTAAAAATGAGACTTTATAATTGAAAATCTGGTCACTGTGACATGCAATTCTGGAAGACTGTTTAACATTTTTGGAGATGGCATAATTTGTAAATAAGGGGCATTTATTATTACAGACAGCCTCAGGGAACACATTCATTATCACTGACAAGTACATATACAGATGCAAAGACTTAATTCATTAGTATGTAGGTAACATGTTATGTTAAAAAGTAGGACAAATGGAAGTATATTCCATAAAGATAAAATTATTTGATTAATTCAATTGCCATCTATCTTAGAATATCATATTATAGAAAAAAAGTATGCAGACTTATAATTTGCTTTCCATACCCAAAGATTTTCAATTATTTGGCTTACACCAAAAAGGAAGATACATATTTTGTTCAGCACTGAGTTAGACTGATGCATTTGCAGCTTAATAAACGTCCAGAATTTGCTAAGATGAATAATTTCTGACACAAAATATATATGTTGTATTAAGTCCAAAATTTATTGAAGAGTAGTTTTGTTTTGTTTTGTTTTTTGTCTAGCCCATTTAATACCACATTGTTTATCACTGCAAAAGATTCCCAAAATAATTGTGACTTGTGTGTTTAAAAAAACTCATTGGTGGCCAGGCATGGTGGCTCAAGCCTGAAATTCCAGCATTTTAGGAAGATAAAGTGAGGGGATTGCCTGAGCCCCCAGTTTCAGAACAGCCTGGGCAACTTGGCAAGACTTCATCTCTGCAATAAATCAAAAAAGTAACCGGGCATGGTAGCGTGCACCTGTAGTTCTGGCTACTTGGAAGACTGAGATGGAAAGATCATGGGAGCTCAGTGGGTCGACGCTGGGGTGGTTGTGATTGGGCCACTGCACTCCAGCCTGGGCGATGGAGTGAGACTCCAATTCAAAAAAAAAGAAAAAAAAATCCATTGGTAACTTTACGTTTCAATCCAGTTCTCATACACTCAATACTTACGTTTAACTAATTTTCAAAATTAAATTTTGCTAAGGAATTTAAAATCATTTATGAATATAAAAATATGCTATCTCGTTATAATTATGTTTATATATTATCATATCAATTAATAAGCATTTTTCATATCTAAAGTGAGTAGCATTCTTTAAAGTGCTGTGGAAACTGCACAGAATTAAAAAGAAAACATTTCCTGCCCTCAGGTACCTTACATTCTAGGATGACGAGACAGATGCTAAACCCCCAAATTTAAAATATACTCTGTGTTAGATATCAATAAGTACTAAGATGAAATGGAAGAAAACAACATGAAAGATGGCAGGTGGAAAGTGTGACCTCAAATTTAAATAACCTGGACAGCACTGGTTTAAATATGAAGGTGCTTCTGAGCAAAGACTTGAAAAAGATAAACATGTTAATACTATAGATTACCTAGGGAAGTCTGCTCCAGGTAGGGGAGATGGCAAATGCAAAGGTCCTGTAGAAAAAAGTATCCCTTTGTATGTCAGTGGAAAGAAATTAGGAGACTATGATGGCCGAAACCCTAAGAGACAGTGATAGGAGAGAGAAGACTGGAGTAGAAAGATGAAGGGCAAGGATTATTGCCAAGGATTATTCCAAAACCAGACAAGGACACAACAGAAAATCAGACTACAAGCCAATATCGTTAATAAACATAGAAGCAAAAATCCTCAAAATACTAGGCTATTGAATTTAACAACACATGAAAAAGATCTTTCACTATAATCAACTGATATTTATCCCAGGTATGTAAAGAGAGTTTAACATACACAAATCAATAAATAGTACATGTTACATTAACAGAAAGAAGAATAAAAATCATATGATCATTGTAATAGAGAGAGAAAAGCATTTGACAAAACAAAACATGCCTTCATAATGAAAAAAAAAAATCCCAACATTTAAGTATAGAGGATAATTACCTTGACACAATAAAGGCCATGGATGACAAACCCATAGTTGACATCTTGCTAAATAAGAAAAAGTTAAAAACTTTTTCTCTAAAAACTGGAACAATACAAATACACACTCTCGCTACTTTTTGTTTTTAATATAATGCTGGAAGTTCTGGCCAGAGCAATTAGGAAAGAGAAAGAAAAGGTGTTTAAAATAAAAAAAGAGAATCAATAGTCCCTGCTTGCAGATCAGATTATCTTATACTGTATATAGAAAACCCTAAAGATACCACACAAACTATTAAAACTAATAAATAATTCAGTAAAGAATTCAAAATCAACATGCGAAAATTAGTAGCATTTTTATACATTGATATTGCACTATCTGAAAAAAAATCAAGAAAACAATACCATTCACAATAGCTACAAAATCAGACAATGCCTAGAAATGAATGCATCCAAGTATGCAAAAGACCTCTACAGTTAAGACTTCAAAACATTGATAAAATAAATTGAAGAAAACACAGAAAATGGAAAGATATCCTGAGTTTATGAGTTGGAAGAATTAATGTTGTTAAAATGCCCATACTACCCAAAGCAATCAATAGAGTCAATGTAATCTACCAAAATACCAATGATGTTCTTCACAGAAACAGAAAAAAAAAATCCTAAAGATAGAAAAAGAATTTTAAAATTTGTATGGAAACACAAAATGTACAACATAGCCAAAAGCAATCTTCAGTCCAAAAAAAAAAAAGTAGATGCAGCAAACATACTTGGAGGTATTATATTACCTGACCTACCTGACTTCAAAATATACTACAAAGCTATAGCAGCCAAAACAGCATGTTATTGGCATAAAACCACACAAACCAAGCAAACAAAACAGAGAGCTCAGAAATAAATATATGCATTTAAAGCTGACTGAATTTCAACAAATGGGTCAAGAACACCTTTTGGAGAAAGGACACTCACATCAACAAATTGTGTTAAACTTGGATTTTCACTTGCAGAAGAATGAAGTTAAACCCCTGCCTTCTACCATATGCAAGAATCAACTCCAAATAAATTAAATCCAAATATATACGACCCTAAACTATGAATTTCTTAAAAGAAAAAATAGAGAAAATGCTTCATAACATTGCACTGGTCAAGGGATTTTTTAATATAAATCCTCAAAAGCAGAGAAAACAAAAACAAAAATAGACAAATGACATTGCATAAAACTAAAAAGTTTCTACACAGCAAAGGAAAAAAGAGAATAAAGAGACAACTTCCATAATGTGAGAAAATAATTGCAAACTACACAACTGGCCTGGAGTGAACATTCATTATATATAGAGAACAAAGGCAACTCAATAGCAAAGACAACAGCAACTATAAAAATCCACAAACACCAACCAAAACAATTGAAAAATGGGCAAAATACCTAAATAGGAATTTCCCAATAAAGGACTTGTTTATCTTTCTAAGTATCATTTAAGTCTAGTGGAGAAATTATACCGTTGTCTAATAGTGGTGTTACATTTTACCAATACCATTCTTGCCCATTTGTTAAATAACAGGACAAAGCTTTCCCTGAGTTTTATGATGGGAAAACTTGTAATACTGATATATTTTAAACAAAAATATATTTAGCAGCAAAAAACATAAAGAAAAAGTTTACCCTGTTCTAGCATTTTACATAATGAACTTGTTAACACATTTTATAAAGAAAATATGTTTATTTATTACATGATATTGTAAAGACACTATCCTGACTATTAGTCTCAAAAGAAAAGGCTGCAGTATGTCATGCTCCTTGCTCCTGAGACTATCTACTAAATCTATTTTGGGTGATATGTATCTATATTTTCATACGTTATTCATATTGAGTTAAATCTAGATTTTGATATTAAAGTATTGAAAGTGCTGACTCTAAGTATTTTAAAATTATTGTTTCTATATTATACTTTTATTTTATTTTACTCTTTTTATCCAGGAACCTACCCTGAAATTTCAAAAGTAACTTCTCATACCCTGTTTATTTTCCCAAAACAATTTCACCAACCACAGAAGAGCAGTCAAAAATATATATGTAATAAATATAGTCTTGTCTATACCAAAGAATACACAAAAGTGAGAGGAGCACCTTTTGTGTATTGAAAAAAAATTTCTGTTCTGTGATAGTTGGACTTAATCTCAGCTATGTAAATAAACTCATCAAATGACAAGTTCTGATTATTTGCAGTCAAATGTTTTTATGCATAGGATATCTGAATTGCTTCTATAACTTTTGGGAAATGCCATGAAATCATTGTTAGTGAAGAGGACTATCAGCCTTCAAGGCAGAAATACACATGAAAAAGTCTTCGCACTACTCAGTATTTCATAAGCAAAATCACATAAGAAACTGGATAATGGAAAACAGCATGAAGGGAAAAATGAAGTTCTGTCCTTTTACAAAAGTAATGCCAACTCATAAACATATGAAGGTAGATATCAACCTTTCTCTAGATAAAAAGTTAGTTGATCACATGGCATGATTGACAAATTAAATATTATGAAATGTCATTTTTTTCAAATGTATTGAACTGAAATAAAAAATGTAGGTATGTATCATGCACAACAGAATATTTTCAAGTACATATCAATTATAGAATTGATAAATGTAGCTGGTTAACAAATACATTACCTCACATAATTGTCGTTTTGCAGAACTGACACTTAATATCCATTCTTAGCACTTCTCAAAAATACAATACATCATCTTTAACTGTAGACAACATGCTGTAAAATAGATCTCTTGAACTTATTTTTCTCTACTTAACTATAATTATGTATCCTTTGATCAGCATCTTTTCAATCTTTCCCCCAAACCCCAGGTTTTTATAACCGTGGGAATGCAATAAACATGGGTGCGCAGATATCTTTTCATTATACTGATTTCATTTCTTTAGTATGTATTCTGATTACTGGGATTGCTGGATTAAAGTATACCCATAATTCTTTAATTCTTGAGGAACTTCTATAGTTTTTTTTCATGATGGCTGAAATAATGTACATTCCCAATAACAGTGTGACAGTATTTCCTTTTCTCCACATCCTCACTAACACTTATCATTTGTCTTTTTGGTAATAGCCATTCTCTCTGGAATGAGGTGATATCTCATTGTGGTTTTGATTTGCATTTTCATGGTAATTAGTAATGTTAAACAATTTTTTCATGTACCTGTTGGCCATTTGTATGTCTTCTTTTGAGATATGTCTATTCTGATATTTTGCCCAATTTTCAATTGGGTTGCAAACTTTCTTACTGTTAGTTGTTTGAGTTTCTTACATATTCTGGATATTCACTCCATGTCCCGTGTGTAGTTTGTAAACATTTTCTCTCATTTTGGTGGTTGTCCCTTCCCTCTGTTACCTGTGTGATGTGCAGAAACATTTTAGTGAGATGTAATTCCATTTGGCTATTTTAGCTTTTTTGCTTTTGAGGTCACATGTCTTGGATCTTTTTTCTTTGTCTTTTTCTTTTTTTTCTTCCAGTAGTTTTATAGCTGTGGGTCATACACTTAAGTTTTTAATGGCTTTTGACTTGATTTTTTTGTATATGATGAGAGATATGGGTCAAAGATTATTCTTCTCCATGGGTCCATCCAGTTTCCCAACACAATTTATGAAAGACTGCCCTTTCTCCCTTGTTTGCTCTTGACAATTTTGTCAAAAACCAGTTCAGTGTAAATGTGTGATTTTATTCCTAGGCTCTCTATTTTATTCCTTTGGTCCATGTTTCTGCGTTTATACCAATATCATGCTATTATGGTTACTATAACTGTATATTACATTTTGAAATCAGGGAGTGTAATGCCTCTGGCTTTGTTCTTTTTGTTCAAGATTGCTTTGGCTATTCCAAGTGTTTGTATGGTTCCATGTGAATGCCAATTTTTTTTTTTGAGTTGGAGTCTCACTCCGTCGCCCAGACTGGAGTGCAGTGGCCGCTCCCGGCCACCGCAGCCTCGACCCGCTGGGCTCTGGCGATCCTTCCGCCTCAGCCTTCCGAGTAGCTGGAACTCGCTACCACGCCCGGCTGATTTTATTATTATTATTATTTATTGTAGAAATGAGGTCTCGCCAATTTGCCCAGGTGGGTCTCGAGCCCGCGGGTTCAGGCAATTCACTCACCTCAGCCTCCCAAAGCGCGGGATTACAGGCTGAGCCGCCAGCCCGGTTGCCTGAATGCCAATTTTTAAAACTGAAAGTAATTCATCTTGTTTTAGCTTGCATTTTCTCTTATTACTGCTAACATTTAAAAAGTTAATTAAATTATCATTAGCAGTTTTGTAGATTAAGTACTCCAACACAAACACCAAAAACAGAATGTATGCACCAAAAACAGCATGCACAACGGTTACAAAGTTGTTTGTGTGTGTGTGTGAGAGTGTGTGTGCATTTGAGTGTATCTCTATCATGAAGGATGCCCTTAACAGGCACTTTTAATGTGCATAAACAGTAAATAATTACAAAGTGTTACATATCATATCTGCTAAACCATTCACCAAATAAAATAATATGATTATTTAATATAATATTTGAGCTCATTATATCAAAATTAAATAGACTATAAATATAATTCAGTTTTCTCATGTTGTCATATCCCTAACTGTATCATAATATATAGCATACTCAGTTAAACTGAATTTGAACACCAAACCAGACCATTACAACTATATAAATCAGAATATATCTGAGAAAAGGGCAATGACAGTAAGAAAGGTTATAGTCAGAAGATTGAATAATATTTTATTATCTTACATCTGCCCCATAAAACTAATCTTTTATTACTACTGCACTTATTTTTATTTTTCCTATCTTTCATGGATCTTTGACTTTTATTCTCCAGGCTGTTTGTTATCATGCTGCTTTAATTTTTCTTTCAGAGTAGTTTTGGTATTTAAACTCCAGTGGGATTTAAATTCCAATAATGACAACCCCTTACTGATTCCATCTCTTCAGTAAGTGTGTGTGTGTGTGTGTGTGTGTGTGTGTGTGAGAGAGAGAGAGAGAGAGAGAGAGAGAGAGGGAGAGAGAGAGAGGAGAGAAATAACTGAATTTGAACCTCTCTGCTGTTGTGAATGGATATGTTTTATTCTACAAAGACTATTGAGGCGAAAAATCTCAATCATGTCCTGTCCTCCAAACAAGTTTTGCAAGTATACAAACAGGGCTTTTCTGCTCTGCTGAATCTTCTTTCAGTTCAAGAGTTCAAGCCTCTCTCTTTTTTAGTAGATTTCTTGACTTTATTTGGGATATAATTTGGTTAAGGTTGATCGAATAAAGGATGTCTCCTAGAATTACAAAATACTTTTTTTTTGTCTTTTCTGGAAGTTACCTTCTGCTAAAAGAATAAATGTCTTTCTGGTTGGAATATTCTGGTGTCTACAGAATGTATGTTCTGTCTGTGAAGCATGTATTTTCTGGCAAACTTAATTTGTTCTTTCTGAACACCTAATCTAATATTTGGGTTGATTTTCACACCTATATTAAAACATTTTGTGAGCACTTTTATCGTGCTTTCCCTTTGGTTTGGTTATACATGTCAGTAAGCATACTGGTTCTATTTTTATTTATTTATTTTTTTGCTTACTTCTAAAAATATTCTGAGAGCAAAAATAAACATTTTAAATAGTGCTTGTTAGAATGGTTAATTAAAAGCCACTAGTGCAATTACCACCATCTAAAACACCGTTCCAAACTTTACATTCCCTATCAGGAATAATATAATTTTTTCTTTTTTCTTAACTCTCAAGAGATTAATAAGAAATGAACTGAAACTGTTTAATATTAAGGCATGCTAAATTTTCTGGATTCCAGTCAGTTATTTTATTTTTGCACCAAGAAAAATTTAGAGCTCAAGTGGTTATTATGCAAACTTTTTTTTAAAATCTGCAATTACAGAGTTAATGTATAAAGACCTCTAAGTTAATGTGTAATAAAGCCTTCTATATTTTTTCCTATCTATTTTGAATCTGCTAAGTTTCTGCTTGAGTTGAGCTAAAACTCACCAACATCCAGCAAAGAATTTTTTAAAATATATTAAAGAGCTTTCAAATGTATGACTTTAAAAATTACAGAAGTTCCATAATAAACAACCTAGACACTTTTTAAAAAATGTATACTTTGGTTTGCCTGAGAAACAATTGCTTAAGTTGATAATACAATTATTTGAAGAATTTATATTTTAAAAGAAAAAAAACCTTGATAAGTGGTTATAAAAGTTAGGTTCTCATATCAAACATCAAAATCTTGAGCTTAGAGCATGTGTGTGTGTGTGTGTGTGTGTGTGTACATATATATATGTACATTTGTGTGGAATAAGAATTTCTTTTTCTGCCATGCAAGAACCAAAAAAAAAAAAAAAAAAAAAAGTCAAGACAAACAGATAAACATAATCTTGCAAAAATGTCTTTCCATCCACAGTAACTACCCCACTAAACCAAACTGACAAACAAAAGATAGATTTGATACTATTTATTTAAGACTACCTGGAGATTTTGTTTTCCTTATATAATTCAGCTAGTTCTAATTAAAAAATAAACATTAAAAATTTAACCCTAAGTTCATTGTAAACTAAATTTTTTTAAAGGATGAAAGAGATTTTACAAAAACCAAAGAGCTTTATCCCAAATTTTAGTCCACAGCCTTAAAGACATTTATACATGTGAATGGTTTCTATTGTGCCAGAAGTATAATTTAGATATAATTGATTCTTATAAACCAGTGAATTTTTATTACTATCTCATGACTACAATTCTGAAATAGAAGTTATAAGATTTTTACCTGTATGTGTATATGGTTCAGATGTTTTATATATATGTGTATATTACTATACTATATGTTGTGCTATATGATACAATCTGGCATAATCAATCAGAAATACCATAAATAAGCCGGGCTCGGTGGCTCAGCCTGCAATCCCACGCCTTTGGGAGGCTGAGGTGAGTGAATTGCCTGAGCCCATGGGTTCGAGACCCGCCCGGGCAGCAAGACCTCATCTCTACAATAAATCAAAAAAATCAGCCGGGCATGGTAGCGCATGCCTGTAATTCCGGCTACTTGGAAGGCTGAGGAGGAAGGATCACCGGAGCCCAGCAGGTCGAGGCTGCGGTGACCAGGAGCGGCCACTGCACTCCAGTCTGGGTGACAGAGTGAGACTCCAACTCAAAAAAAAAAGAAATACCATAAATAATTCTATTCAGATTGACTGAAATAAAAAAACCCAGCATATATAACAAATGTATTAATTAATGCAAATGCCTTTTATTTCATGTTACTTAAGCATATGTTTAACAAATATGCTGGTTTAAAATTATTGGTGGAAAAATTTAAAATGTCTTCAAAATAGTATGTATACATTTGTGTCTGGGTTTGCTGGTTAATTTTATATTTGTCTATGCATGTGTTTTAAGTTGTCAGGGTTTGGAACAAAGTTTATAAAGCTGTAAACACAGCATAAAGCAAGTTTATCTTTGTGCAACTTTCATAATAAAAATAGTCATATTTTCTGAGTTATTAGTTAAATATCCATGTACTTAAATTGAAGGTTTTTCCTTGGGAGAAAACTTGATATTCACAGTCTATTAAAATGGTTAAAAAGGAAATAGGTTATCCAGGCTTGGTGGCTCAGCCTATAATCCCAGTACTTTGGGAGGCCAAGGTGAGTGGATTGCCTAAGCCCGTGGGTTCGAGACCTGCCTGGGCCTCATCTCTACAATAAATCAAAAATTAGCCGGGTGTGGTAGCATGTGCCTGTAGTTCCAGCTACTTGGAAGGCTCAGGCGGAAGGATTGCCGGAGCCCAGCAGGTCGAGGCTGCAGTGGCCGGGAGTGGCCACTGCACTCCAGTCTGGGTGACAGAGTGAGACTCCAACTAAAAAAAAAACAAAAAACAAAAAAGGAAATAGGATGAAATGATAAATAGCTTTATCTAACATATCAGTTGTCAGAAATAATCTAGTAATAATTATTACTTATGATTATATAAATATCAATAAAATGTTTTTATAAATAAACTTTTTTATGATTTAAAATCTTGGTAATTTTATGTTAAATAGCAAATTTTCATTAAATCTATTATTATTATTATTATTATTTTACATCTGCCCCATAAAACTACTCTTGTATCATCACTGGCACTTATTTTTACTAAAAATTAATAAAAAAGAAAACAATTTAAACACAAATATCAATTTATACTTGAGTTCTTAAACTGCATACAAAAATTAAATCTGAGTTTATTAATAAACATGCAAATTATAAGGAAATATGTTTCTAAAACTTATAAAATGATTCTCATCTATAAAATACTGATATGTAACAGAGTTCAAAGTTTTTTAAAATTATAATTGAGTTCTCAAAATAATGACTTGTTTTTAATGAGAAAATTACAAGAAAGACATAAAAATGTGTTCATTATTGAGAATAAAACATGATTTTCTCTAAATCAGATTTTATTTAACTTGGATGGATTTAGAGACTATCTTACTCAGTGATCTATCACAAAAACAAAGAACAGAGTACCACATGTTCTCACTCATAAGCAGTTCCTGGACATTTACCATAATACTATAAGAAAGGGATTGTCAGTAGCAGGATACTGCCAGGGTGGAGAGGGGAACACAACATAAATAAGGGTACCTGGCTCAAACCAGGCAAGGCGAGAACCAAAGGTAGGTCCAAACTTTACCTGTACAATGGCCACTTGTATACTTAATCCTGAATTGTGCCCCCATCTTTAAAATTTTAAAAAATGAAGGTATAAAGGTTGTTTCAAAATAGGGATTAAGGAAAAATGAAAAAAGATAGAAAAGAACAAGTAAATACGAGAGAGTAATGGGTACCAAAAAAAGTTATGGGTAAGTTTTGGGGGGGAAAGGATTAACAAAGGTAATTATTTTGTATGAGAAAAAGTCTTGCATAGTAATTTTCTTTCTAAAATGGAATGCTGTGTTACTTAGGTGAAATTATGAAATAAAACAAAAAACAAGCACGTCATCAAAACTCTGTGCAGGTTGTGACAGATTTATAATGGAAAAATTAATAATATAAATTTTGTATGTTGTTCAGGTTGGCGATTAATATATTTTGAAGAGAATCATGATTTTGTAAAGATTGAGCCTTGATTTTAAAAACACATTGATGCAGAATTAAACTTTGTTTCTTCATGGCATAAGAGCAAATTTTTTAACAATTATCTTCAAAATTGCAGAAAGTTTCTATATCTGTCACATTTATTACTGAAAAGTCATTTAATTTTTCTAGTTTCTGGTTGGAAATGCTGTCCTCTTCATTAAAAAGGCTATTTTTTATTTCTTTTGGTAGAGTTTGCCTTCTGAAGCCTTTCAAACATTTAATTTTTGCTGCATTTCACTGCAGGTGATGTATATCATTGTCTTCTGAGGTTTCTACCCTTAAGAAGACCTCAAATAATATCTCTCTCATTCAACTTTTTTTCAGTTTCTATAACTTTTTTCTCCAGCTCTAACTTTGCAGTTATAGCCTGATGCTAAAAGAATGCTTTTTAAAAGCCTAAAAGTACTAGAGTCTGTCTTCTTAATATTTTCAATATGTATTGTTTCATGTAACAAGAAAACTTACCAAACTATTAGTATGAGCCATGTATTTCCCTGCTTAACATACTAGTTTTCTTGCTTGCATTTTTGTATAATATTGTATGCACTTATAACATTGGACACATTCCTTTTGTGCCTGACTAAATTCAAGTACTCTTTTTATATCTTGACTTACAAATTATCTAAGAAGACTTCCCATAAAACAAAACAAAGCAAAACAAAGCAGTCACACTTCAAAATGTTTTCTTAACTCTTTTTGTAACTGGGCTAAAGAAAAAAATGACTATATTATATCAAAATAATTTACTGCATTGTCTTCACTAGGTTTTTGATTACTTGGAAAAACTAAGACTTGAAAGGACTAAGCATTTTAAAATTCATATAATTTTCTGTATTTCTTTGGAGTCTTTGGATTATTATTCTGGCTAAACAAGTACTATTATTTATAGTACTATTTTGATAAAGTATTTTGAACGTTATGACATCTTTGGCAGACACCTCCAAAATCAAAATTCTAAACTAAGTCTTTTTGACTTAGAATTATATTTGGGATTTTCTGATTGAGCCCCTAAAGAGCTTCAAAAAATGTATTTCTCATCTTATAAATACATGGAATGGTTAGGCTTATTTGGTAGATTGTATAGAAAACAATGTCAAATAATCAGTGATGCTAGATTTTATTTCAGTTACCATGTGAATGTTCTAGATTATACATAATATTATACAAATTTGTTCTCAGTCCTAATTGTTATGTCAAATCTTCTTTAAAGTTATATTTATATGAATATTATGAATGTATTGTAAAAATTATGCAAAAATGACAAAAGTCTGATATTCCTGATATGACACTGTCAGTCATGGTTCTGGTTTATATCTTAAAATGTTGTATGTAAAAGGAAATAGCTAAATTTTCTTTTCAATTGTGAACTCTCATCACATTTTTGACCATGAATATTTTGTTTTTATTATCCACAATTAATGTTTTAATTTTGCTGTGAAAGCATTTGTAATTAGCTATAGATCACAATTGTTTTTCATGGAAAAACTTCTAACAAATGTTTAAAACATGCATTTCTAGTAACTTTAAGATAGATTGCTAAATAAAATTATTTCAAAATTCTAAAAAAGCTGGTGGCTTTACAAAACTGCCAATTAAGATGAAGCAGAAAAGTAATTAATTACATGAGACTAAATAACTAATAAAAATATTGTTTTTGTTACTTTTATTTGAAACATTGTTGATACTTCACTTAAATGCTATGTTTCCTAGATAAAATAAATAGATAGATAGATAGATAATCTTAAAATATCTATAGTTTACACTAATTTGGTAAATTATAATTTTGTGAACATAGTTGAAAGATTTTCTTTTTCTCCCTCCTTAATACTAAAATAGAAGATTCTTATAACAATATGGTTATTTGCATGACTACAATAAAAATCTGATCTATTTTTATAACAGTATACCATTAAAATCATTGATTATATTACCAAGGCTTTGACTACATTATACCTAAGAACATGCATAATATATTAGCCTCACTAAACATCAAAAAATGCAAATTAAAATTACAAGAAGACACACCTATCTCCAGTCAAGATGGTCATCATCAATAACAAAAACAACAAATGCTGGAAAGGATGGGGAAAAGGGAACACTCCGACACTGTTGGTGGGA
The DNA here is from genome assembly GCF_000164805.1 of Carlito syrichta. Taxonomy (NCBI): domain Eukaryota; kingdom Metazoa; phylum Chordata; class Mammalia; order Primates; family Tarsiidae; genus Carlito; species Carlito syrichta. The sequence goes on from NW_007259424.1 coordinate 61,403, forward strand.
GTGTAAACTAGTACAGCCTCTGTGGAAAACAGTGTGACGATTCCTAAAAGATCTGAAAATTGACCTTCCATGTGACCCAGGAATCCTCCTTCTGGGAATATACCTGTAGGACTCAAATCTTTCTATAAAAATGATACCTGTGCATGCATGTTTATTGCAGCACTATTCACAATAGCAAAAACACGGAACCAATCATGCTGTCCATTGAAAGCAGACTAATTAAAAGAAATGTGGTACATATACATGATGAAATATTATGCAGCCATAAAAAAGGTCAAAATTATGAACTTCGCAGCAACTTGGATGATCTGCAATACTCAGTGATCTATCACATAAACAAAGAACTGAATACCACATGTTCTCTCTCATAAGCAGACCCTGAACAATTATCATAATACTACAAGAAAGGGATTGGCAGTTGTGGGAAACTGTCAGAGGAGGGAGGGCACACTTCATTAATAAAGGTACCTGATCTCAAACCAGGTGAAGCAGGGACAAAAGTGAGGCCCAAACTTTACCTGTACAATGACCATTTGCATACCTAACCCTGAACTGTACCCTACAACTTTAAAATAAGAATTTTTTTTAAAGTTTGAATAAACAGTAATTGCCACTTCCTTAGAGACCAACCAAACCATTAAGTTTGTAGTCAAAATCGAAAGTCTGCTTTGGATTGAGAAGTTTCTAGAAAAAAGCAATTATATACCTGTTATTAGATTGTAACTCTGAGCACTGTTTTCAGGTTTTTGATATCTACCTCTGGATTAGATTGGATCCTACATTCTTTGAGATTTCTCCAAGTTAACTGTCTTCCACAAAACTACTAAAAATGGAAAGTACCCTGTCGCAAATTTCTATAGACTAAAACTAGGTAAATCTTAAAGTGTAATCTCATGTCTGGAATATAGTTAGCCCGAAAAGTTCACCAGATCATGCATTGTCATAACCAGAGAGGTTTCAGCTACAAACCAGGATGAGTAGTTGATGTTTTTATCCTGTAGATGACTTTCCCAAGATGCCAGAATACGACTCTATATTACAATGAGACTCTTACCCATGTGAATACACAACTGCTTTCTTTTACTGGACCAAGTCATTTGACTTATTCAATTGGATGCTTTTAAGCTGAAGTTAATGGCTCAAAACTATTATGCAAGCTGAGAGTATCCTATTACTTCAACTTCTACTTTGTATTTTTCTGTTTCAAACTTTACTACTACTTGTTATATTTTTAACAAAAGTGCAGTGCTAACAAAATAATTCTGACCCCACACTTTGAGATAATAATAAAAAACTATGAAACAAACAAAAGTAAACTTAATAATGAACTTCATTTAGACTTAGCATGAGAGTCACTCTCTTCAAACCTCCAGTGTTACTCAAATGTGGCTAAAGGGCTTTCAACGTTGACTTCTAGTTGTCAAAATCTAACTACATAATGACTAAGCAGTAATACTTTTTAAAAAATCTTAATCAAAAGGGAGAAATGTGAAAGTTCTCATATCAAAAATGGGGCCACTGTATGGGGATAGATAGGGGTCCTGTTTCAATCTGCATGTGATCAGCCAGTTTTCCCAGCACCACTTACTGAATAGGTTCTCCTCTCCCCAGTGGTAGGTGGTGGAGGCTTTGAGACCTAAATGTAAAACCTCAAACCATAAGAACCTTGGAAAATGAAGGACATACCCTAATGGAAATTGGAACTGGCATCCAATTCCTGAACAAAACCTGAAACCCACAGACCATAAGAGAGAAGATAGACAAGTGGGACCTCATTAAACTGACAAGCTCCTGCAAAGCCAAAGAAACCATCAAGAGAGCAGTGAGACAGCCCACAGACTGGGAAAAAGTATTTGCCAACTCCAGATCTGACAAAGGCTTAACATCTTGGATCTACAAGGAACTCAAACGTGCTGAAAAGAACAAAACAAACAGCCCCATTATAAAATGGGCAAAACATATGAACAGACACTTCACAAAGGAAGACATTCGAGCAGCCAACAGACACATGAAGAAATGTTCAACCTCACTAATCATCAGGGAGATGCAAATCAAAACCACATTGAGATACCACCTAACTCCAGTCACAATGGCAATTATCAACAACTCAAAAAATAACAGTTGCTGAAGAGGGTGTGGTGAAAAGGATACACTTCTACACTGTTGGTGGGAGTGTAAACTAGTGCAACCTCTGTGGAAAGCAGTGTGGTGATTCCTAAAAGCTCTAAATATCAACCTTCCATATGACCTCGCAATCCCCCTACTGGGAATATAGCCTGAAGAACTCAAATCACTCTATCAAAAAGACACCTGTACACGAATGTTTATCGCAACATTGTTCACAATAGCAAGAACCTGGAACCAACCATGCTGTCCATCAAAAGAGGACTGGATTAAAAAAATATGGTACATATACACGATGGAATACTATGCAGCCATAAAAAAGAACAAAATTATGAATTTCGCAGCAACCTGGATGGAACTAGAGTCAATAATACTGAGTGATCTCTCACAGAAACAAAGATCTGAGTATCACATGTTCTCACTCATATAGTGGACCTTGAACATCTATCGTAATACTATATAGAAAAAAAAACTGACAGTGGTGGGAAACTATGTGGAGGGGAGGGGAAAGAAGATGGGACTAATGGTAGTCAATATCTGTCTGGGAACAGGGAGACACCCCTTATCAACAAGGGTGCCTGAACGAAGCATATTTGTATACCTAACCCTAAACTGTACTCCACAATATCAAAATAAAAAATATTGATTAAAAGAAAATACTTAAAAAAAAATTTAAAACATTTTTTAAAAAGGGGCCACTTGTGTGGTGTATTTTTTTTTAACATGACAAATAAACCCAGGGAAGACTATAAAGAAGGGTTTCTCATGCATAAATGTTTGATACTAAAAACTATCACAAAAGACTGCAAAAAATCAAAACTTTGCAAAATGGTTATGCAAACTTAAAAAAAAAAACTTCTTGGACATCTACCCAGCAAATGCCTATTCAGCCTTTGTCTGGCATCACTATTGTTATTAATCATTGTAGGTAATAATATTTCAAAAACAATTATCTAATCCTTCTTATTTTTTATTAATAATTTTTGTCATTCTCTATCTTCCTGAATATGCACATAGTTTACTGTGGTATATATTTTTATTGCAATACTTTGTTCCCAAATGGATATCATTTTATTTTAGAGAAAGTTTCTTTTTTGTTACATAGGTTATGTGTGTGTGTGTGTGTGTGTGTGTGTGTGTATGTAAATATATATTCTCTGGAAAGAGAAGATATTAGGGATAACTTAGACCTAAACTGAGAAGATATTTTTAATAACAAAATAGAATGTTTTGTATTTTTGTACTACATTATGGAAAATGTGAAGTTGATATCATTATTAATTTGAAATATGAGAATACCTAATTATTCAGTAAATGGGTTGAGAACTAAGGAATGATTAAGAAGTAGCCTTATAGCAAGAGTACCTTTGCCTACTATATTTTATAATAAATGTTTTATTAATTCTCACATATCTTCCAGGTAAACATGGAACAAGATATAGAAGAAAAATAAAACAGAGTACTAGCACACACACACACACACACACACACACACGCACGCACGCACGCACACACAAGTTTATGATAACATTGCTGAAAATTAGCATGCATCATATATTTTAAGTTTATATTTAGTAATAAAATAAAGTATGTAAGAAACAGAATAAATATCAGTTCAAGAAATTGCATTAAAGCATTGTATTTAAGTTAGATTATTTTTTAAAGTAAGAGTTTTGAAAAGATAAAATGGGTTACATCATCAATATTTATAGAAGTTTATCAAACACATCAGTAAACTGAATTGGGTAATGTTTATAAGACTATTATCTTGCAGCTCTTTGGAGGGGAGGGTCATTCTGGTGGGTGCGGTTTTAATGACAAACTTGAGACATGTGGTTATCTAGAGGCTCTTATGCTAGAAATGGCAAATTAAACATCTCCAAAACTGCTCTCAAATCAACAATGTAAAATAGAAACAATATTGTGTCCTTGGTTAAACGTCAGATGACCAGAGGAAAAGATACCGAATTGCTGGTGATTCTTCGTGCATTCTATACTAAGCCAAACTGAAGGTTATATTGACAATAAACTTTCATTAGAAGGTGAAAGTAAAGGCAAAATTTTATCAGTGATTTAATGCCAAATCACTGTGGCACATAGGGTGCACGTGGCCTGGCAGGAAACCTACCTTACAAAAATCCACTATGGTGCAACTTCTTATGATATAAAGACTTCATTGGGAGCTCCTTTTCTTAGCTTGCATTTTGAAAAATTGAGGTAAAATTCAAATAATATGTAATTTACCAAAGCAGTGAAATCTAGTCAATTAACAATGCTATGCAGAAACCATCACTGTGAGGTTCCAAGATATTTCATCATCACAATGAAAATCTCACAATGGCTGTTGCAACTTTTATATATATATATATATAATATGTATATTATATATATATTTGTATTATTTTTTTAAAAACTCACTATATCGCACTATAGTCTATTTTTCTCTGATAGTATATTGAGTTTTATAAAGACATTTTACTTTAAGTTCCTGAGATAGTCTACATACACGATTAAATCTAATACAAGATGAGTTTTATTTATTGTAGTTGCTTTGACCCTTGCTATAACATACACAAACACATGGGAAAAGTTAGTACAAGATTTTGATAGTTAATTTTATGTGTCAACATTACTTGGCTACAGGGTGCCAGGATATTTGGATAAACACTATTTTGATATTTCTGTGAAAGTGGTTTTGAAACTTTAATATTTAAATTGATATGTAAATAAAGCAGATTTTCTTTCTAATAAAGGTGAGTCTCTTCCAGTCAAGTCAGAACCTGAAAAGATTCTTTTTAATAACCCTTCCCTGATTAAGAGGATAATCTTCCTGCTTGACTGCCTACAAGCTGGAATACATTTTTTCCTTCCTTTATCTTTTAACTGAAGCATCAGATTCTCCCAAATCTTCAACTTATCCCCCCTGCGCCTAAATTAAAGCATCATCTTTCCTGGTTCTTAGTTCCTCAGACTCAGACTGCAATGACACCATTGTTTCTTCTTACTCCAGCTTACTGACTGCATATCTTGGGACATATCAGTCTCCATTATCTTATGAGCCTATATCTATATCTATATATGTATATATTTATTATATAATATATATATATACAGATTTTTGTAATTACAGTACTTCTTTAAAAATAATATTATAGATGAGATTTCCATATTAGTCCTGTCATTTCTGGAATTGGCTCTTTAATTTAATTAGATTTAAAATGCTGATGACTCTATTTCTAGTAGGAAAACAAGCACGTGATTAAATGATAGTCCATGCCATAATCTGGCAACAAAGCAAAGCAAAATAACTTCATTGGATACAACTCATTTATCACTTATAAGAAGCAAGGAACTGAGAGACTCTGTGTATGATACTTCCAAATAATTTAGGAAAACCAGTAATTATAATGACATTGACTGGTGACTCCTAATATTGCCAGATGAAGTGGGAAAAGAAAGAGGTGAACTCAAGAAATTGAATTCCCAGATAAATACTACATAAATGACCTGAAATTTTCTATGTGTACTCAGAAGGAGATCCTTGTCTTATGAAGCTGCAAGTCTGAGACTGCTGAAAATCAAATGCACATTTTCATCCTGCAGTGGGTTGCATTGTAATGGAAAGAACACTTTGATTAGTCTAACATTACTAATGTGGGCTTCCTAAGCAGAGCTTCTTCAATTAAGGTTGCAGTTCAACTAGTCAGAAAGGAATCTAATAGTTTGGTAGGTTTACTAGAGCAGAACAAATATTGCACCCCCTATGAGTGAGTTGGAGATGATTGACCTCCTTGGTTTACTGTAGAAGAGATTACCAAGTAGATAGGATGATGTGTTATGTGAATACCAATCAATCTTTTTCTCCAGCCCACCTGCCCATTATGCCCTAATGAGCTCCTGAACAATGTGACCATGATAGCAGAAATGGAGGTTATGCGTGGACTAGAATCATGGACTTTCACTCATCAAGTCCTACCTGGCTTTTGCTACTGCTGAGTGGGCTAGAAACATGGGCTTTCACTCATCAAAGCCTACCTGGCTTTTGCTACTGCTGAGTGCCAACAGCGGAGACCAATTCTAAATTCTTGATATGACATCATTCCCTGCAGGGAATGTCGATACTCACAGGATTCACTGGTCTTTACCCTCATCAACTTCTTTGATACAACGATAAAATAGTTTTTTGAAGGCCCAGTTACAGTGCAAAGTGGGCTGCAGCACCTTTCAGGGCTGGAACAAGATTCCCTAGAAATCTGTGTATGTCTGAATCATTGTCCAATATATGGTACTATTTTCCCCATAGCCTTGTCCAGGAGTCAGGGATTGGAGAGAGGCGTGGCACAACTCACTATTACCCCTGATGACCTATTTAAAAATATTTATGCTCTGCTGGCCTAGAGCTCATAGTTGCAGAGAGAGAAATGCTTCCAACAAGAGACATAACAGTGATTCAACCCAATTGGAAGTTAAGACTGACCCAGTCACAGTGGGTTCTTTATACCTTGAAATCAACAGGCAAAGAAGGAAGCTACCATGCTAACTAGGGTAATTGATCCTGACTTGCTCCTGGGGAAGTTAAACTATTACCGCACAATGGAAGTGAGGAAGTTGGTTTGGAGCTACATTAGGGCATCTCTTAGTATTATCATGCCCTGTGATTTATATCAATGGAAAACTAAAACAACTCAATCCAGACTGAACAATTTATGGTCCAGACCATTTAGGAATGGCAGCTTAGGTTCCTCACCAGGTAAATAACTAAAATCATTTGAGGTGCTTGTTAAAAACAAAGGGAATAGGGAATGCGTAATGGAAGAAAGTAATTATAAATACCAGGTATGACCACATAGCCAGTTACAGAAATGAGAATTTTGATGAGTTTTCTTTCCTTATTTAGTCATATATGTTTGTGTGTGGTTGTGTGTGTATATAACGTCTCTGTGTTCTTCCCTTCCTTATTTCCTTAAGACATGTAGACATATGTTACATAAGACATATGGACGTTATGTCATAGTATTTTAGTATTGTTACTTTTACATCATAGTATTCAGATTATGACATATAAAGAAAAAAAGTGGACATATTGAAGGCTTATCTCCTCTTCTGAGGAAGCAGTTAGTAGTTGTGTGTGTGCGGTTTTTTAAAATTATAAACAAGATATTATGCTGTGAGAAATCATGACCTTTGCATTATCTTCACTTGGAGATTAAGCATGATTTAAGACGATGTGTTGAGGGGGTGGCACAGCTAACAATGGATGGACTTATGATGGGTAATTTTACGTATTAACTTGACTAGGCCATGGTGTGCCCAGATATTGGGTCAATCCTTATTCTAAGTAGGTCTATGAGGGTGTTTCTCCATGAGCTGACCATTTAAATCAACAGACTGAGTGAAGAGAAGTGGCCTTGCTATTGTGGATGGATCTACTCCATCATTTAAGGTCTGAACAGAACAAAAAGAATGGCTCTTCCCCAAATAATGGGTTTCTTCTGCCTGATGGTCTTTAGGCTGGGACATCATTTTTTATTGCCTTTATCCTTAACCTGAAGTATTAGGTTTTACTAGGTCTTCAGCTTAATGACCTTCAGACTGGAACTATAGCATCAGCTCTCCTCATTCTCAGGTCTTCAGACCCAAACTGAAACTGTAGCAAATGCTCTCCCAGGTCTCCAACTTCAGGTCTCAGGAACTTTTCAAAGATAACATACACACACATACACACACACACACACACACACACACACTTTTATAAATATATAGGTTTGTATAAATATATGTATTATATCAATAAATAATTATAATAATATATATTTATATATTTCAGTTTCTTTCGACTACTCTGACTAGTACATAAATATGTATATATATTTATAAATATGTATTTCAGTTTCTTCCAAGTACTCTGACTAGTACAGAGATAGTTATAAAAAGTTATTTTTAACAAGGCATTTAATCAATAATAGTCCCTAGCTGCTCTTATATCTTGTTAATACAAGTAATATTTTTATATATTTATGTGAATTCACATCTCTCAAACTATAATATCATATGCAGATTTTAAAATTCATCTAGTAATGCCTGAGGTGTTTCTCATAAACTAATTTTGAATGAACCCACCAAAGCATTTTTCTAAAACTATACATTTCAAAGCTGATAACTTCTTTGAAATTTCCATTCCCTAGTAATTAGCTGTTTATTAATCACTTATATTGAACATGTTACCATATTTATATTGATTTATTAAATATGGTATATTTAATTAAATAATAGTAATTTATTAAAAAACTGCATTCCCTCCTTTCCTGGTTTTATATGAATAATGGGAAAAAAAATGATGATTTTTTTAGCTATTTTAAGTCTGTCATTCACTATTTTAAAATATATTTGAAGACATTTATTATCCAAATTAATCAATGTCAAGCTTGTATTTGATTAATATTCTTTCCTAAAGAAAAGATCACCAGCTATTTATCATCATTTTCTCCTTATTCTTAACAATTTTTCAGTAACAGTCAAAGCAACATTACTGTCATTGCAATAACCAACAATGTGGTGGACTGACCACCCTGAATTTCTCCCTCATTGGTGAGGTGAGTAGTGACAGTTGACACTAACCACACACATATGACAGAAGCTTTTAACAATGAGAATGCAAATACTTGTGCCAATCATTCACAACTCCTTATTGTTCCCAGAATTACGCTTTCTGTGAATTAGAACTGAGGATTTCTCTTTTTGTCATTCTTGCAGCTCCTACTCTAACTAAGTTAACTACTGTGCCTTTCCTCACAGAAGGTAAAAAAAGGCTGAGAGATATATACTAGTCTTTTATAGTCATGTATCTCTACCTGGTATTACTCCCATTCTTCCAAAGTTTTTGGTCAAATTCTGCAAAACAATTCTTGAAAACCAATATTGCAGGTTAAATTGCTCCCCAATCTCCTGCTGCTAACAGATCTCCTGTCTTAGACTTAGAGACCTTGTCTCCAACATTTCTTTAGGGCTAAGAAATAAATTATCCCTATAATAAATCAAGCATATATTAATGTAATACAGCATTCAACCAGGACCTTTTATTTTGAGTGTGCTTTCCATTCTGGTGTTGCCCTTCTTTTCGTATTGCTTCCGACACACTTCCTGTTTACCTAAGTTGGACTATAGAACAGCATTTCAATGTTATCTGCAAAAAGCAGCCCAAACAGTATGCATTGTCCGCTCTTAGCTCTTATAATCCCTGTCAGTGGGTCAGAACTGCTAGATCATGGCAAGGACTTGAAATCTAGACAAACCATAATCCAATCACAAATTGTTAAGTTCCTTGAAAATTTCAAAAAAGACAGGAATTAGAGTCATTGCCTTGTCTCAACACATACTGTCTTCATGCCACAATATTTACCAGGTAGTTTTATTAATTGCATTGACCTAGATCTGCTGGTGAAACAACAGTTTCAGTTACTATTTGTAAGTTTGCATAACTTATCTTTTATTAATTAGAATATTTGACTACATTCAGTTGGTCTACTCCTCTCAGTGTGTAATTCTTAGGTTTTGCCTATGTCTATATTTGCCAAAATTCTGCTTCTACATTTATCATTTCTGTGTTGTAGAAAAATATTGTGTACTACTATTTAGTATCTTATTATTTCATAGTAAGTAAATCCTTACCCTAAGCAAACCTAAGTCTTCTGCATACTGATTCTGTCATAATTAAATTATTTAATTGGATTGGTGATTGAATATGAATTTCGACCAAAACAATAACAAAAAGGGGTTCTGTGATTGCTCACAAAACAACAAGGTAGATGTGATCATGAAGACAAATATACATGAGTGAGAGAAGGCAATTAAGTTAATCCTATTTGTCTTAGTTTCTTTAACTAGGAAGTGGTAATGGAACAGTTCTAATTTGCAAGTTTATAGTGATTATTAAATACAAACTCTTAGCAAAAATTCTAGCACATTAGATACATCCAGTAATTCATCTTGCTTTCTGTTCTTAGAATATGATTTGCACATACTGAATATATATATCTCTGGTGAAATTTTGCAACTTTGAGGTTAAAAAAATTGTTACCATAAATTATAGGTAAGAATAGTGTATAGAAGTGATCAGGATTCAGACCAATTGATCACTGAAGAGTAGAAAATAATAAAATTTTTAGTCTGGGTACAGATTCAACAAATATCTGTAATGAAGTCAGGGTAACAGATGTGATATAAGAGTTTTCAGAACTGAAGAATCGTTACAAAATTAGAAGTTGAAGACATATGATTCCAGACAAGAAAACTAAGATGAGGCGCAATTGAGATCATTTGTTGACACATATCATATGAAAAACACATAAACATACATTTGGAAGCTTTTTTATTGAACTCATATTTTATTAGAGAAGTTTTAGGTTCATAACAAAATCGAACAAAAGGTACAGAGATTATCCACATAATTCTTGTCCTCCCCATACACACATAGTTTTTCCATTATCAACAGCCCTCACTAGCGTGATATATTTGCAACAGTTAATGAACCAACATTGATACGTTATTGTCACTCAAAGTCCATAATTTGCATTAAAGTTCACTCTTTAGGTGTACATCCTATGAGTTTGCACAAACAGTATAATGATAGGAATCTACCATTGTAGTATTATATAGAGTAGATTGGCTGCCCTAAAATTTTTGTGGGCTTCACCTATTTATCATTCCCTTCCTTACCTTCGTCTCCTGTTAAACAGTGATCTTTTTGGTCTCAATATTTTGACATTTCCAGGATGTCATATATAGAATCATACAGTAGGTGGACTTTAAAGATTGCCTACTTTCACTTATTAATATTTATTTAAGATTCTTCCATGTCTTCATGACTTGATAGCTCATTTATTTCTAATGCTAAATAGTATTCCATTGCCATTATTTCTATATCAGTTTATTTATCCACTCAACTACTGGAAAACATTGGTTATTCCCAAGTTTGGACAATTATGAATAAAGCGGCTATAAACATCCATGCTATGGTCTGAATGTGGCCCCTCCAAATTCATGTATTAGAAACTTAATCACCAATAATGAAAGGTGGGTCAAATGGCAGGTGTTCTTTTCATGTGAATGGATACTTCATGAATGCATTAATGCCACTATAAAAAGGACTTGTGGAGCAAATTTGATTTCTTCTGCTTTTCTGCCATATGAAGATTATTCCATTACAGAAATGCAATGTTCAAGGTGCCATCCAGGAAGCACAGATTGGACATTAAGTAGATAAATAAACCTACTTGTACTTTGATCTTGAACTTCTAGGCTTCCAGAACTTTAGTATTAAAAAAAAAAACCTATTATTTATAAATGTCCAATCCCAAGCATTCTGCAATGTAAGAACAAAACAAAGACAATCTTCTTTAGTGGCTTTTGTTAGGACACAAATGTCAACTCCATTGGGTAAATACCAATGAACATGACTGCAAGATCATATGTCTGCTATATTTAGGGATGTACCATTTTGAATTCCCACCAGCAATGAATGGAAGTTTTCCTGTTGCTCCAAATACTCATCAGGATTTAGTATTGGCAGTATTCTGGATTTTAGTCTTTCGAAAAGGTGTTTAATGGTACTGAATTGTTGTTTTAATTTGCATATTACTGATGACAAATGCTGTAAAGAAACTTTTCATATACTTATTTACCATCTGTATGTCTTTTTTTGGTAAGGTGTCTGGTATATTGGTGAGCCAGGTAAATTGTTTAATTATTGTTGAATTTTAAGAGTTTTAGAATGTATTTTGAATAAAAGTTCCTTAAAGATATGTCTTTTTTCAAATACAGGCATACTTTTTCATTGCACCATGCTTTATTACACTTTGAAGGCACTTTTTTGTTGCTGTTTTTTTCAAATTATTGGTTTGTGGCAAACCTGCATAGAGCAAGTTTATAGGCACCATTTTCCAACAGCATGCACTCACTTCATGGCACTATTGCATGTTGGTAATTATTGCAATATTTCAAAAATCATTATTATTATATATTTTATTGTGATGTGTGATCAGGTAAAAATTGTTCACCAATGAATACACCCAAATTCTACTCCAATTGCAATTAATTTCACACATGAGCACACAAAACACATAGGTTTTAGGGAAAAAAAATAGAAATATCCAAAGTAGATAACAAATTTCTATCCTGTAAGTCAGCGTATAAGAATGCATTTGATAAAAATTACCCTGATGAAAAAAAAGTTGTTAATTTTCTATCTAATAGGTTTCAAATAAGAGAGTATGCATTTATTCATATTTTACTAATGCTCTGTGCAAGATGGTTCATTTCCAACTCCTTGCTTTTTTTATTTATGTCATCAGGATGCTGGACAACAAGATATTTCTGAGTAACATGATGCCACAATAAAATTTTACAAAAAAAACCTAATCAGTGACAGATTTCATAGGAAATTGGAATAGAATAGATGAATGATTAAAATCACACAGAAATCAGAAACACCCTGTCATTCAGAAACCCCCATTGTAGATATAGTAGTGGAAGCAGGTTCTTAAGTAGTTTATCAATATGTGGCTTGTCTTCTCATTCTCTTAATATTGTCTTTTATAGAAAAATTTTAAATTTTAATAAGGTTATTTGTTTCATGGAGTATGCTTTTGGTGTTATATCTAAATATCATCAACATACCCAAGGTTGTCCACTCTTCTTTCTTCTAGAAATGTTATAAACTTCAAGAAGTTTTAGAAAATTTTTCCCCATTTAAGTAAATGATCATTTTGTGTTAACTTTTTTGTGAAAAGTATAGGGTCTGCATCTGGATTTATTTTCTTGTATGTGGATGTCCAGTTGATTCAGCACTATTTGTTGATAAAACAATCTTGACTTTGCTTCTTTGTCAAAGATCTGTTGACTATGTTTATGTGTTTATGTGAGTCTATTTTTTGGTGGTCTCTCTGTTCTGTTGATCTCTTTCTTCATTCTTTTTTCATTACCATGCTGTTTAATTATTGCAACTTTATAGTACCTTTCTTTATAGCTTGAATTTAGGTAATGCTAATTTTCCAAATTTGTTTTCCCTCAATATTATGCTGAATATTCGGTTTCGTATTTTTTCACTTAGATCTTTTTATATATTTTGATAAATTTATACCAAAGTGTTTTATTGATTAATGCTTCAATATTTCTTTCTTTCTTTTTACCTGAAAGTTAAATTTGATCTTCTTTTTCTAGTTTTTGAAAGATTAAAATTTAGATTATTAACTTAGATCTTTCTTTTTTTCTAATAGTTTTCATCCAATGTTATAAATTTCCATCCTAACAAAGCTTTCGCTGCATTTCATCAACTTGAATAAGTTGTTCTTATTTTTATTTAAATCTAATAATTTTTAAAATTTCTTTTAAGTTTTCTTCTCTGATACGTGTGCTGTTTAGAAACGTGTCATTGAATCTCCATGTATTTTAGAGTTTTTCAGATTTCTTTCAGTTATTGCTATCTAGTTTAATTCCACTGTAGTGTGAAAGCAAAAATTATACTATTTATATGATTTGACGTTTGTTAAAGTGTGCTTTATGGCCCAGAATGTGGTAGATCTTGATGAATGTCCATATGAACTTGAGAAGAAAGTACATTTTACTCTTATTGGATTAAGTAGTTTATAGAAGTTAGTTACATTTCGTCAGTTAATGGTGTTGCATATTTTAATTAGGCCTTTACTGATTTACTGCTGCTGATTTATGATTGAGGAAATTTGAAACCTTCAGCTATCATAGTGTATTTATCTATTTCTCTGTAAATTTCTGTTAGGTATTGACCCACATAGTTTGATGCTATTTTGATAGGTTGATAGATATTAACGATTATTATTTATTTTTGGAGAATCAACTGTTTTATCTTTATGTAATGTACTTTATTCTGTTATTTTCCTTGCTTTGAAATATGCTCTGTCTGAAATTACTATAGCCAATTTTTCTTTTTCTGATTAGAAGTCTATATTTTTTCCATCCATTTACTTTAATATAAGGGTTTATATTTAAGTGGGTTTCCTGTAGAAATCATATAGTTGTGTCTTGTTTCCTGATATACTCTGACAATGTCATTCTTTTAACTGATCCATTTAAACTATTGGTGTTCAAAGTGATTATCGACACAGTTGGGTTAATATCTAACAAATTTGTTGTTTTCTATTTGATGTACTTGCTCTTTGTTTCTACTTTTGTCTTTCACTCTCTTTCTGCCTTTGGTGGTTTTAATTGAGTATTTCATAAGATTTCATCTTTCTCTCCTTTCATAGCATATCAATTATACTTCTTTATTTTTACATTCTGTTTTAGTGATTACCCTGCATTTTGTGATATGCATTCAAAACTAATCCATGTCTACTTTTACATAACAGTGTATTATTTCACAGGTAGTGTGAATACTTGATAATATCTATGATTTCTTCTTCACATATGTCTACGAAGAAGCCCATTAAAGGCATTATTCATTCCTTATGTTGCTTTTGATCACTAGCATTTCTGTCTGACTCCTTAGGATTTTCCTCTTTCTGATTACATTGGCCAACTTTTCTTGTGTGCTGCATACTTTTTTCCACTAGGGTCCTTAGCATATTAATTGCAATCATTTTAAACTTCTGTTCTAGTAATCTCACATCCCTTCTTTCCATGCTTGTTTCTGATGTTTCTTCTGTTTTCTCAAGTTGTACTTTGTCATTTTTTTGGCCTCACCTTTCAAATTTTTTTCTTGATAGTTGGGCATAATATGCCAGGAAAAGAAAACTGCCGCAAATAGCCTTTTTTTTTTTTTTAGTAATTTATTGATAAGATGGAAAGACAGCAAAAATGTTCTACATTTCTAGAATTATTTCCTAGTCTTGTAATAAGCCTATGGCTCTGGACTGAGAACTTTCCAAGAGTTTCCCAGTTATTTTCCCCCCTCTCCCTTTAGGTACTATAGGATGACTAAAATTAATTGGAACTGGGTATGTCCTTTGTTCCTGGTCAGGTAGGCTCTGATTATACTCTACCAGGTTAGGTTCTGGTTAACTAGTTTCTCTAATGTCTAACTTTTAATAGAAAGACAGATGCTCTGATATCTTTCAAAATGGTCCCTTTTCCTTTCCCCTGCTGGAAGAATTAGAAGATTTTCAGCTAATATGTGCTGTGAAACCTGCTGGGATCTTGGGGGTAATTCTTACAGTGTGGTAGTACCTACCCTCTCCATGACTGGGTTCCCCTCAAGCTATTAGCTCACAGACTTGCCCACATCGGGCCTCCAACAATTCATAAATTATAGCTCAGGTTTTTCTATACTTGCACTGGTTCCCACAGTGGTTTCTACTTGTGAGTCTTTGCTCTAATAAACTGTGATTTCCTGTATTTGCCTTTCTGTTTCTCCAATATGAGGAACAACAGTTTGCCATGTGTTTTCACCTCTCTAGCAGATACATGTTTTTAATGTTTTCAGTATGTTCAGCTATTTACTTTTTCTTTTAATAGAGTGGTGATGTCCAACTTCCTTAAATGTGGAACTGACAACCAGAAGTCTCATGAGTTTGCTTACAGGTTCCAGCATGGAACAGAGTTCCTTAAACATCCCTGACTAAAGACATACCTGTCTATTCTAGAGTATGTCACCTGCTTTGACAGATGCTAGATGCCAGGGGGAATGTTCATGGAGCTTAAGGGAAGATAGGGCCATATGAATTGTCAAGTAGAGGAACTAAATTAATTGGTATGAACACTGTTATAAGAGAATCACAGACAAAATAAATTCACATCAAAATAAGAAAAAAACAGGTCTGAATTGCTTAACATTTTATATTTTAAATGCACATTTTCAAGTTCAAAAAGGTACCAGAAGTCAAGACTTAATTTTACTAAAGCAATGAAGTCAAGAAAGTTAAGAATGATCAATGTGGTAAGTCAAAAATTGTTGCAGATTCCTAAATCTGTCTTAGTTAGACGTGGTCTATTTCTTCTGCCCTTGTATCCTGTAACTACTTTAAAAAATAGAATAAAAAAGATTGTTAGCATATTTGGATCTGAGCTCATATTTATGAAATACAACATTTCTGCTATACAGACTATATTGAGAAAAAATAAGACTACATGGAAAAGACGACCAATCTAGAGAATCCATGCTTTCAGCTGTTTCACCCAGATGGCAAGCATATAAATATAGTCATCTATAATCTCCAGCAAGTTCATCTCCTAGCTATGTACCACTGGGTGACTCCAGTCAACACCATAGAAAGCAGAAGAATTATCCAACCAACTCAAAATTTGGTGATATAATAAAAGAGGAGTCAATTAAACTAGTAAGTTTTAAGATATTTTGTTTCAAATAAATATTGAGCAAAGACATAAAAAGCCAAGATTTTAAAAAATTGAGAATCAAAATTAGACAATAAATGATAGGCATATATGTTTTTGAGAATAAGAATATTCTTATGAAATAAAAAAAGCAGAGTTATAGTTGAAATTATTCTTACTTAAGACTCCTTACTAGAGTAAAATGCAATATTGGTTTTTCTAGGATATAATGTTATGTTTTGCAGTAATTTATACATGTGTAGTGGAAATTAAAAATGTGTTACTCAATCCATCATTTAATTGTGTGCCTACTGTAATCAAGAATGGGAAAAGAAAGAGGAAAAAGATTTGAACACTACAAATGACCTTACAATCTTATACTGTTATTTGAATGTTTTATTTATTTTTTCTTATATGTGTGATGTGAAAGATGTATGTGAGTGAGTTAGATGATTGTCATTAGGTCTCTAGTAACTCACGATTCCATATTTATCTCAGAGGTCTGGCTAGTTTGCTACTGCTGTGGATAATCTCACTGCCTTAGTGAGGGTTGTCTCAGGAGCTTGGGCATCATTGATCACAGAACGGGTGGCACAAGTAGCAGACAACTTTTTAAGGATAAAATGAGGACTGAGATAATTAATGAAAGGGTCATGGCTTCCAATTTGAGTGTAAAAGGATGAACCAAATATATATTGAGGAGTTATCATTTAATATATAGTTTCAAAGACTAAACTAACATATATGAAAATGAAGCAATTTACCAATTCCCAGAATTATTAGCAATGTTAAAAGGTCAGTAAGAGTCTGAATTAAATTGTCAGATAATGACAAAGAGAAACCAAGCCGGTGAATGAGTCTAAAAAAAAAAGCAGATTTTTTTCCCCCTAAATCTCGATCAGTGGCATTAGGAATTTTCTGTATTGAGATGCACTAACATTACCTAAAATAACTAACTTTTAAGAAGCTATGTCTTTTCCTCCTATTTTTCCATATTTAAGAGATGCTATTATGAGTGATTACTATAATCCCACAACACAAAATCTGAGATGATCACAGAGCATAAAACCTAAGAAAGAAAGAGTCAACATTTTGGCATCATTATTGGAAAATTCAAATTATTCTGAAAGCACACATTATTGCAGAAGTTCTCAAACATCTTACTACATACTTAAATTATTTTTGATGATATTCAAAATAATTGTTATGGCTATCAGTTACAAACAGAAGAATCAGATAAATTGTTCCACGATTTTGTACTCATATACAATCAGACCATGTGAGATCATGCAGTGGTATCCATGTTGATATTTTAAACATTTAAAGCTATTATTGATTTATTTGTTTAGAAGATTACACAGAATCCATCAAATTTACTTCCTGATGAACAGATATATTCATATGGCCTAGGGGATGAAAATAATCAATTTATCATGTTTTCTCCTTTTTACTTAAGTAACATATTTTCAACTAGTTGTTTGTTTTGGTCTTCCTCAGTGAATAGTAAATATGTTTAGTTACTGATCATGATGATTTTAACTGTATCTTAAAATCTACTTTGGGGAATTGGTATCATATAGTATTGCTACTTCTTAGGCTATTCATACTCCAGATGTGTGAGAAAAGTCTTATTAATGCAAAATATACTGCATGTTTTTGGTGTGACTTTGTGATTCTTGGATTTTAATCTCTCAACTCCCGGGATGGCAATGAAAATTGTTTAATTATTGTATGATCTTCTTCAGCAAATAGCACTTGCAAAATCAGGACACGCTTTAAATTTTTATGTCGTGATTATAGTGGTTTGTTATTCACCAAGCATTTATTTTTAGTCTTCTTTATAAGTACACGGGGTTCAAAAACGAATGATGAAAGTCTACACCCTAATCCACTTGTAGGAGAGGAGGTCAGATAGTATATAAGGCAAGTCAATCTGTAATTGATATAATTGATCTGAAAAGAGTGAGGTAGAAGCTCAAGAGAGGCTGTGTTCAATACTTGCCAAGCCATGGAGAAAGTATCAAAAGAATCAGAGAAGAGACAGTATCCCCTAAATGAGTTTAGATGATGAGGAATGTATACCTCTTTATTACTGTGGTGGTAAGAGGAGGGTACAGATGTCCTTTCCTTTGGGAGCATCTACAAAACAAATTTATAAACATTACAAACACATTGAGGTCATGCTAAACTTTGCCATTACAATTGAGGTTAGGGTTCTACTTTTAAATTTGTTAGATGATAGAAAAACCACAGATGGCTATCAATACACTTGGACTTTCAGACGAATACAGTAAGGATGAATTAAACGGTGTTAAGGAAAAAGATTAAACTGAGGATATACATCGTTTTGGAAGTTTGGGTAGGATTAGAGTGGAGGCATTATGGATAGTTATGATATTAGATATTAAAAGGAGATTTTTTCCCTTATTTGATATAAGATATGGCCTTTTACTAGCCTTCTAATTTATATAAAAACAATGAAACTTAATAGCATCTTTACCTAGCAAACATAATTATTAAAACATATGTCAGGAAAGTTCAAAGTGAATTGAAAAATTTAAATGCCATGCAATTTTAAGAAGCATTTTATCAGAATCTCTTTTTGCTTCCACCATACCTTCTAGATTAAAAACTCTTGGATAAAGAAAACTTTTATTCACTTTTTCTCTTTTTTATTAACATTAAGCACAATCTGCACAGTTAATGCAACTAAAATTAGTATTATTGGATGAACAGTTTGACTCCCTTGTTGCCTATGAAAAATCATAGCTAACACTAAGGAAAATAAATTCTGGTAGTTTGATCATATTAACTATAATTCTGAGAGAAGGTACACAACTGCTTAAGCTCTGCTATTAAGCTTTAAAAATACATATTGTATTTTGTGTCAACACTAATATCTGTTCATTATTACCTTCAAAAATGAGCCTGCACAAGCATTGCTGATCATTTAATACAATGCATACTTCTGGTTCATGATACATTATTTTAACTGTTATTATGCAATATGATCTATTAAAATATATATCCACACATATATACATATATATTTATATATATTTTTTGAGTGGGAGTCTCACTCCACTGCCCAGGCTAGAGTGCATGCTTACCGCCACCCCAGCATCAACCTGTTGAGCTCAGGCGATCCTTCCACTTCAGTCTTCCAAGCAGTCAGAACTATAGGCATGTGCTACCGTGCCTGGCTAATTTCTTTTTTATTTATTGTGAGATCTCGCCATGTTACCCACGCTGTTCTTGAACCCACGGGCTTAGGCAATCCCCTCACCTCAGCCTCCCAAAGTGCTGGGATTACAGGCTTGAGCTACCACGGCCGGCCTATATATATAAATATATATATAAATTTGTTTTTTAATGAAAGTTCTATTTGACCACTGAGAAGAAAATATATTGTAAAAGAAACTTAGAGCTACAAAGAAAGGACTTGGTACATATTTCAAATGTAATATGCTTCATGTATAGAGCTGGAGGCCACTCTTCTAAGTGAATTAACACAAAAACAGAAAACCAAATAGTGCATGTTCTCATAAGTGGGAGCTAAATATTGGGTATAGGTCTACATAAAGATGGGAACAAAGAACACTGGGGACTCCTGAAAGAGAAAGAAGGCCAAAGGCTGAAAAACTAACTATTGTGTACCATGTTTACTATTTGAGTGATGGGTTCAATAGAATCCCAGCCCTCACCATCATGTAATATACTCATGTAACAAAATTGCTAATATAATCCTGAATATAAAATAGAATAAATAAGAAAAAAAGCCATTTCAAGCCGGGCTCTGTGGCTCAGCCTATAATCCTGCATCTTGGGAGGCTGAGGTGAGTGGATTGCCTGAGCCCGCAGGTTCGAGATCCGCCTGGGCAACTTGGCGAGACTTCATCTCTACAATAAATCAAAAAATCAGCCGGGCATGGTAGCGCAAGCCTGTAATTCTGGCTACTCGGAAGGCTGAGGGGGAAGGATCACCAGAGCCCAGTGGGTCTAGGCTACAGTGGCCGGGAACAGCCACTGCACTCCAGTCTGGACGACAGAGTGAGACTCCAACTCAAAAACAAAAAAAAAAGAAAGAAAAATTCATAAACTAAAAAAAATCCTGATAAATGATGTTTCCCTTGACATGAATCCTCATCGTAGTAACCTAAGATTAAGTAAATAGTTTTGATATTAACTATCAAGCATATGTTTATTGGTAATTTTATATGTTTATGCTTAGTTAATATTTAAATTATTTATGAACTACAATTTGTAATTTGTAAATATTTCTCATTTTACACATTTCTTATTTTCTTTATTAGAAGCATTGAAAGCTACTTGCACTAAGAATACACGTTTCTTTTTTTCTTAACTTTAAAGATGTGGGGTACAATTCAGGGTTAGGTATACAAATGTTCATTATGCAGGTACCCTTGTTGGTGAGGTGTGCCCCCTCTCATGGCAGTTTCCCACTACCACCAATCCCTTTCTTTTAGTATTGTGACAATTATTCAAGGTCCACTTATGAGTAAGAACATGTGGCACTCAGTTTTCTGCTTCTATCATAGATCACTGACTATGATAGTCTCTAAATCCATCTCAGTTGCAGAGAAGTCCATATGTTTGTACTTCTTTATGGCTGCCCAATATTCCATTGTGTATATGAGCCAATTTTTTTTTAATACAGTTTCAATGGGCTGCACAGTTGGTTCCATGTTTTTGCTATTGTGAATAGTGCAGCAATAAACATGCATGTACAGGTATCTTTTTTGTGGAATGATTTGAGTTCCTCTAGGTATATTTCCAATAAGGGGATTGCTGGGTCATTTGGAAGGTCAGTTTCTCTAGTTATTTTAGAAATGACCACACTGTCTTCCAAAGAGGTTGCACTAGTTTGCATTCCCACCTGCAGGGTAGAAGCATTCTTTTTTGTCCGGATCCTTGCCAGCATTTGTTGCGGTTTGTTGTATTAATGATGGCTATTCTTAGTGGGGTTAGGTGGTATCTCAATGTGGTTTTGATTTGCAGAATGCACATTTCTTGTCATCTTATTGTTCAATGTTTTAGCATTAGCAGTAGTATAAATACTTAAGTTTCAGAGAATTAAATAACTTAAGAAATATTGATAAACTTCAGTCTCTGTTCATTCATTTCTTCCATATTATTTCTGTCTTCAAAGGTAACCAACTTTAACTGTTTAGCTTATTATATTAAAATGTCCTCCCTTTAACCTCAATTACATTCTTATGTTGGCAATTTTTTCCCCCAATTTCAGATAATTAATATCCCACAAATGATACACCAATTAGCACATTTTTTCCCTTCTGTTTTTGAAGTATTGACTTTCTTTATACTAAAGAAATGATGAGTTAATACTCTTTTCTTCCCATGTTCAAACTGAGGTATGATAATATTTCTATATCCCCATTTTTAAATGTGTTTTTATCATATATTTTGTTGAAAAATATTAATGCTGGCAGACATTACAACTCTAACATTTCTATTCCTATTTTAAAACTGCTGCAGTTTTCCAATTTATTTATTATAATTTATTTATTTATTGTAGAGTTGTGGGGTACAAGTGAGGTTTTGCCATATAAATAGGTTTCATGAAGTTGAAGTTTGGGGTTATAGGTGACCCTCTCTCCTCCAGGGAGTGGGCCAGGTACCCATTGTGTTGTCACGTGTTCCCCACCCTCCTCCATCTGTCCCTCCACTAGCAATGCCCAGAGACTGCTGACCCCTTGCTTGTGCTAATATGATTAGTGTTCAGGGCCCACTCATGAGTGAGAATATGTAGTATTCAGTTCTTTATTCTTTATTTCTGTAATAGTTTACTCAGTATGATGGTCTCCAACTGCATCTGAGTGCTGTGAAGGCAATGACAGTTCTTTATGGCTGCATAATACTCCATCGTGTATATGTACCACTTTTAGTGGACTGTAGGATTAGTTTGGTTCCATGTTTTGCTTGTTGTGAATAGTGGAGCAATAAACATGTGTGTGTAGGTGACTTATTGGTGGAGTGATTTATGTTCCTTCGAATATATTTTTAGAAGAAGGATTGCTGAACCATACGGAAGATCAAATTTTTAAAAAATATCTCAATTGACTTTTTTTTTCTCTTGGTATTATTTACTTATTTATTTTACTTTATTTTATTATAAAGATGTGGGATACAAGTCAGAATTATGTACATAAGTAATATATGTGCACATGAAGTTTGGGCCTCCGACTGGTCCTCATTTCCACTGGTCTGGAATCAGGTATCCTATGAGCTGTTACGTGCTCCCATCTTCCACCCTCCCCTGGCAGTGTGTCGTGACTACTGATACATCCCTTGTGCTATTGTGATTAATGTTCAGATCTCACTTATGAGTGAGAACTTATAGTATTCAGTTCTTTGAATCTGTGATATATTGCTAAGATAGCTATGTCTCCAGCTCCATCCAATTTGCAGAAAACTTCATGATTTTGTTCTTCTTTATGGTTACATAATATTCTATCACGTTTATGTACCACATTTTCTTTATCCAGTCTACTTTCAATGGGCGGTAGGTTTGGTTCCGTGTTTTTGTTATTGTGAATAATGAAGCAACAAACATGCATGCACAGGTTTCTTTTTTGTAGAATAATTTGTGTTCCTCCACATATATTACCAGGAGGTGGATTGTTGGATTGTATAAAAGGTCAATTTCTACTTCCTTTAGATATTGTCACACTATTTTCCATAAAGGCTGGACTAGTTTGCACTCGCACCAACAGCATTCCCTTTTCTTCACACCCAAGTCAGTATTTATAATTTTTTGATTTATTAATAATGACCATCCTTACTAGGGTAAGGTGGTAGTATGTGGGTTTGATTTGCATTCTCCTGATGATTAATGAGGCTGAACATTTTTTCACATATCTGTTGGCTATTCGTATGTCTTCCTTTGGCAAGTTTTTATTCATATTCTCTGACCATTTCTTAATAGGCCTGTTTTTTGTTTTTTTCTTTTCTGCTTCTTTGAATTCCTTGTAAATCCTGGGTGTTAGGCCTTTGTCAGATACACATTTAGCCACATTGCTTGCCATGGAAGTTGAACTAGCTTACATTCCCATCCACTGTGTAGAAACATTCCCTTTTCTCCATAGCCACACCAGCACCTATTGTTTTTTGACCTATTGATGATAGCCATCTTTACTGGAGTTAGGTTGTATTTCATTGTAATTTTGATTTGCATTTCTCTGATGATTAGTGAGCATTCTTTCAAGTGTCTGTTGGCTGCTTGTATGTCATCTTTTGAGAAGTGACGGTTCATTTTTATTGCCCACTTTTTAAAGAGGTTTTTGGGGTTTTTTTAACTTCATATAAATTCCTTTTAGAATCTGGATGTTAGGCCTTTATCAGATGTATAATTTGTAAATATGTTTTCCTCATTCTATGAATTGTCTCTTTACTCTCTTGATGGTTTCTTTTGCTGTGCAAAATCTTTTCAGTTTGATGCATTCCCACCTATCTATCTTAGCTTTTATAGCATTTGCTTTTGGGGACTTGGTCTTAAATTCATTACCTATTCCAATGTCCAGAAGGGTATTTACTACATTTTCTTCTAGGATTATTATAGTTTGAGGCTTTACAATTAAATTCTTGATCCATTTTGAGTTGATTTCTGTATACGATGAAGGTAGGGATCCAGTTTCATTCATCTGCATGTGGTTAGCCAGTTTTCCCAGCACAATTTGCTAAATATGGCCGTCTTTCCCTAATGATTGTTATTGATGGTTTTGTTGAAGATGAATTGGTTGAGAGACTGTGTTTCTAATTCTGGAATCTCTATTTGTTCCACTGGTCTATGTGCCTATACCTGTGCCAATACCGTACTGTCTTGTAGTCTTAAAATAAAGTTTAAAGTCTGGGAGTGAAATATCACCTGTTTTCTTACATTTGCTGATGATTGCTTTGGCTATTCATGCTCTTTTTTGTTTCCATTTGAATTTCTGTATTGACATTTTCAGATCTTTGAAAAATGATGTTGTTCATTTTAATGGGTATTGCATTAAATCTGTATATCGCCTTGGGTAAGATGGACATTGTGAAAATATTGATTTTTTCAATTCATGAGCAGGGGATGTTTTTCTCTTTGTTTGTGTCATCCTTATTTCCCTAAGTAGTGTTTTGTAGTTCTCCTTGTAAAGGTCTTTCGCTTCTCTGTTTAGGTAGATCCCAAGGTTTTTAGTTTTGTTTTGTGGCTATTGTAAATAAGATTGTGTATTTTATTTGGTTTATCACCTGCTTGCTGCTGATGTATAGAAATGCAAATGTATTTTGTATGTTGATTTTGTAATCTGAGACTTTACCAAAGTTATTTGTCAATGCAAGGAAGCTTTTGACAGACTCCTTAGGGTTTTATATGTATAGGATTATATTGTCCTCAAAAAGGGATAGCTTTGCTTTCCCTTTTTCTATTAGGATACTCTGATTTCCTTCTCTAGCCTGATTGTTCCAGCTAGGACTCCCAGTACTTTGTTGAACAGGAGGTGTGAGAGTGGGCATCTTTGTCTTGTCCAGTTCTTAGGGGTCATTGAGCAAAATGTTGGTTACAGGTTTATGATAAGATAGTTCTTATTGTTTTGAGAATGTTCTTCTATGACTAGGTGTTCAAGGGTTTTTATCAAGAAGGGATGCTAGATTTTGTTGAAATGCTTTTTCTGCATCTAAAGAGGTAATCACATGGTTCTTGGTTTTACATCTGTTAAACTGGTGAATTATGCTTATGGCCTTGCAAATATTGAACTAACTCTGAATTCCAGGAATGAAGCCAATCCAGTCATAATGGATGCTCCTGGAAATGTGTTGTTGCATCCAATTTGCCAGAATCTTATTGAGGATTTTTATGTCTATGCTCATCAAGGAGACTGAACTGTAATTCTCTTTCCTTTTGTGGGCTTTGCCAGGTTTGGTTCAGCATGATGTTAGCTTCACAAAATGATTTTGGGAGAATTCTATCTTTCTCAATTACTTGGAATAATTTTGATAAGATTGGTATCAGCTCCTCCTTTCATGTTTTGTTGAATTCAATCAGGAAGCCAACTTGTTTGGGGCTTTTTTTGGCAGAAAGGTTTTTTATCACTGAGTCGATTTTCTGGATTTTCATTGGTCTGTTTAGAGTTTCAATTTTTTTCTTACTTCAACCTTGAGATGTTGTGTGATAACAGAAAACTCTCCATTTCCTTTAGATTTTCTAGTTTGTTTGTGTTCATCAGGTGTTCATAGCAACTCTGATAAAATTTTGAATTTTTTCAGAGTCAGTTGTGACATTGTCTTTTTCATTTCTAATTATATTTATTTGGACTTTCTCTCTCTCATTTTTAGTCAGTCTGGCTAGAAGCCCATCAATCTTATTTGTCCTTTCAAAGAATGAGGTTTTTGTCTTATTGATCCTTTAGTGTTGAGAATTTTAGTGTTGAGTATAGTTGAGAATTTTCTTCCCAACACTACTTTAATGACATCCCAGAGATTATGATATGTATGATATTTTTGTCTTTTACATCCTGAAATTGTGCCTTTATCTACTGATCTAGATTCTTCTACTGAAATTAGGATTTAGATGATGTTGCCTTTCCAGCTCCACTGGGTGTGATGTTAGGCTGTTGATTTTTTTATCTTTCTATATCCTTGATGTGTGTGTGCAAGGCTATGAATTTTCTTCTCAACACTACTTTAATGACAACCCAGAGATTATGATAAGATGCATATTTGTTTTTGTTTCCAGGAAATTTTTATTTCTGTCTTGATTTCTGTGTTAACCCAGAGGTCATTCAACATGTTTGTTTGTCCGTGTCTTTTTGTGTTTTGGGGGCATATTGTTGGTGGCAATATTTATTTTTATTCCACTGTGATCTAAGAAGATAAATGGTATTATTTCAATCTTTTGAAATTTGTTTACAATTGATTTATGTCAATGAAGTGATTTAATTTGGAGTGTGTCTCATATGCTGATGAGTAGAATATATACCCTACAGTTGTTGGGTGGGGTGTTCTGTAGATGTTTATTAAATCCTGTGGGTCAAGTGTTGAATTAAGGTTCTGAATCTCCTTATTGATTTTTGACTTCATGATCTTTCATGCTGTTAGCAGGGTATTGAGGTCTCCAACTGTGATTGTGTGTGTGAATATCCTCTTTTTGTTTGCTTAGTAGTTGTTTTATAAAATCTGGTGCTATTGTGTTGGGTAAACATATGCTTAAGATGGATATTTTCTGGTGGTAGATCAAGCCTTTTATTATGTAGTGTCCTTCCATGTCCTTTTTAACTTTTGGCAGTTTGAAGTCTGCTTTGCTGATATTAGAATAGCTAGCTATCCCTGCTTTTTTATGCTTACCATTTGCCTGGAACGTCATTTTCCATACTTTAACTTTGAGACTGTGGGTGTTCTTTGCAGTGAGATGAGTTTTCTGGAGGCAGCAGAATGTTGAATCATGCTTCCTTATCCAGTTTGTCACTCTATGCTTTTTCAGAGGCAAATTCAGCGCATTCACACTCAAATTAATTATTATTATATGACAGTTTATTCCTGTCACTGGTCTCTTAGGGTTTGTTTTGTTTCCTTTTGTATTTATATAAGTGTGTGGTTTCATTTTTGTAAGTGATCTGTATGCTCTGTTAACTCTGTACTTGCCTGTACATTTGTGATGGGTATAACCATTCTTTTTTTCCTGTATTCGGCATCTTCTTAAGCATCTTCTGAAGGACTGATTTGAAGGTGGCATATTCTCTTAGGGACTGGATAGACATTTTTGGGGGGGGGTTGGGTTTTTTGCTTTTTGTTTTTTGTTTGATTCGGAGTCTCACTCTGTCGCCCAGAGTAGAGTGCAGTGGCACGCTCCCAGGCACTGCAGCCTCAACCTTCTGGGGTCTGGCAATCCTTTCACCTCAGCCTTCCAAGTAGCTGGAACTACAGGCATGCGCTACCACACCTGGCTAATTTGTTGATTTATTGTAGAGATTAGGTCTCACCAAGTTGTCCGGGTGGGTCTCAAACCCTCAGGTTCAGGCAATCCACTCACCTCAACCTCTCAAAGTGCTGGGATTACAGGTTGAGCCACCGAGCCAGGCCAAGAAGGATGTTAATTCTCCATCACTGATGAAACTTAGCCTGATAGAGTAGGAAATTTTTGGCTGGAATTGCTTATCTTTGAGAACTTTAAAAATGGGACTCCAGGTCATTCTGACGTATAGTGTTTCTGCAAGATAAGTCTAGAGAAGTAGCCATAAGTCTTCCCTGGTAAGTGGTCTAGCCTTTCTCATTTGCTGCTTTAGGATTTTTCTTTCATGTTTACCTTGTGGAAGGAAGTTATTAGGTGTCTTGGGGATGGCCTTCTCATGTGATACCTTGCAGGGATGCTGTTAATTTCTTGTGCTTGAATGGCCATCTCTCTAGCAAATTGTGGGAAGTTTTCTTGAATGACTCCATGGAATGCTTGTTCCATGGTTTCTCAGTTTCCCTTTCTGCTTCACAAATACAAATCAGATATAGATTCAACTTCTTGGCATAGTCTCACACTTCTCAGAGGCTTTGCTTATTCTATTTGAGTCTTTTTTCTGTTTTTGACAGACTGAGTTTGTTCCATATTTTGGTCTACAAGCTCTGAGATTCTTTCATCTGTGTGACTGATACTGCTCCCTATGTTTGTTATTATGCTCTTAAATTCTAGGTTTAAGTTCTTCATTTGCAGTATTTCATAATAGACCTTTCTGGAATGGGCTAACTTTGCTGTTACTTCTTGTGCAACTTTAGTGAATCACTTCTGATTTCTTGTGGCTCTTTTTATATGTTTGTACCATCCGACCTCTGAGTTCTGTGACTGTCACCTGGGTCAGGTTGTTTTAGGGTGCTCCCATATTTTTTGCACTGATTATTGCTTTTTTGAGCTCTTTTTAAGACTCTTGTATTCCCTGTGTTTCTTTCTTGATTCTTCCTCATTTGTGAAAAGCAACTCTTCCTTCTTTATCTTTCTTCTTTAGTCTTTCTGCTTTGAGGCTAGTTAATGTCTTTTTTTCCATTCTAGGATCTTTTCTGTCATTTAATATAGAGTACTCAGTGTGAGAAGGGGTATTCACTTCTGCTCCATGCTCCACCCTGAAAAAGACTTTTATGCTGTAAATTTTTTCCTGTGACTAGTCCAGTTTGACAGGTTTTCAGCCTTATTGCAGGTACTCTGTGGAAAATGGGTAGGACTTTGGGCCTCCTGCCTGTTGTTTGTGATTTGCAGCCCAGAAACCTTCCTGCCAGGGAAGACTTTGAGTGTCTTTTATGTCACTCACTTTCTTTCTTTTTTTTTTTTTTTTTGAGTTGGAGTCTCACTCTGTCTCCCAGACCGGAGTGCAGTGGCCGTTCCCGGCTACTGCAGCCTCAACCTGGTGGGCTCCCGTGATCCTTCCGCCTCAGCCTTCCAACTAGCTGGAACTACAGGCGCGCTCTACCACACTCGGCTAATTTTTTTGATTTATTGTAGAGATGAGATCTCGCCAAGTTGCCCAGGTGGGTCTCGAACCCACAGGCTCAGGCAATTCACTCACCTCAGCCTCCCAAAGCCCAGGATTCTGAGCCACCGAACCTGGCTGTCATTCACCTTCTGTTCAAGTCCAAGCTCATACTTGAAAGAGAGTGAGCTTTCTGTCATGGGGTATCCACCTTGTGATAATGTGGGACTAGAAGAAGATCTTTCATAATGGTGGGGGATGGCCTCCAGATGGTTGGTGGTGGGTGCCAGATTAGTGTGATCTACAGGTGAACTTTCTCAGCCTGGGAGCAAATTGCTAGGCTCTGTTGGTGGAAGATGCATGCTCACATGTTGTCTAAGCACAGGTTTGTTTTCTATTCCACTTGGGCTCTGGTTGCCTGCTGCTGTCACCTGCCCAGGACTCCTCCTGCATTGGGACCAACAACTCCAGGAGGCCAGGAAGGGGAGAACTGAACCATAGTGTGTCAGGAAAACTAACCCCACTCTCATATACAGGGAAGAGCATCAATTCCCATGTAAGCCTGGTGCGTGGTGGGGAATGAGATACCCAGATTCCAGAATCTGCTGATGGGACACTCTGCTTCCTGTTCTCTATGTGTTTAAAGAGACCTCTACTGGATGTAGGGTGTTTCACCCATCCGAAACTGTTTCGGGTGCCTGGGTCTATCAGCAACTGTGTCCCTACTGTCTGCCTCACTTTGTGAGAGAGGTAACAGTCTACTGCTCCACTATGGCCATCTTGGATCCTCCACCTAGTAAACGTTTGCTCACTTTTTAATGGTGTTGCTTGTTTTTTGTTAATTTTTTTTTTCCTTTCACTTTATTTGAGTTCCTTGTAGATTCTGGATGTTAGCTCTTTGTCAGCTGTATAATTTGCAAATATTTTTTTCCAATTCTGTGGGTTGTTTTTTTACTCTCTTGATGGTTTCTTTTGCTGTGCAAAAGCTTTTCAGTTTGGTAAGGTCCTACCTGTCTATTTTAGTTTTTGTAGCATTCACTTTTGGGGACTTGGTTATAAATGCATTGCCTACTCTGATGTCTGGAAGGGTGTTTCCTACATCTTCTTCTCGTATCCTTATAGTTTGAGGTTTTTACATTTAGGTCTTTGATCCATTTTGAGTTGATTTTTGTATGTGGTGATAAGTAAGGGCTGAGTTTCATTTTTCTGCATGTGGTTAGTTGGTTGAAAAAACATATTTTTACGTTTGGAATCTCTATCCTGTTCTATTGGTCTATGTGCCTATTCCTGTACCAATACCAAGCCATCTTGATTACTTAGTCTTCTAATAAAGTTGAAAATCTGGAATTGTGATATCACCTGCTTTTTCTTTTAGCTGATGGTTATTTGGTTATTTTTGCTATTTTTGCTTCCATATGAATTTCTGTATTGACATTTTCAGGTCTGTGAAAAATGGTGTTGGTAATTTGATGGGTACTGCATTGAATCTCTTGATTACCTTGGATAAGATGGACATCTTGACAATATTGATTCTTCTAATCCATGAGCATAGGATGGGAGTTTTTTCCCATTTGTTTGTCTCATCTTTGATTTCTTTGAACAGCATTTTGTAGTTCTTTTTGTAAAGTTCTTTCACTTCTCTGGTAGGTAGATGCCAAGGTATTTCATTTTTTGTGGCTATTTTTTTTTTTTTGAGTTGGAGTCTCATTCTGTCACCCAGACTGGAGTGCAGAGGCCACTCCCGGCCACCGCAGCCTCGACCTGCTGGGCTCCAGCGATCCTTCCACCTCAGCCTTCCAAGTAGCTGGAGCTACAGGCGCGTGCTACCACACCCGGCTAAATTTTTTTTTAATTTATTGTAGAGATGAGGTCTCACCAAGCTGCCTGGGCAGGTCTCGAACCCGCGGGCTCAGGCAATTCACTCACCTCAGCCTCCCAAGGCACGGGATTACAGGCTGAGACACCGAGTCAGGCTTTTGTGGCTTTTTTAAGGGAAATGTTTTCCAAACATTATACCATTATAATTGTTACCATAGTAACCAAAATTTTCTTAAATCATGAATTAACAGAAAAATTATTTATTATTGCTTAAGAAATAATCAAAAACTAATTTGTTTCAGAAATTAGAATAAGAGTCACTTAAGTTTATAAACAAATATCTGAATAGTATCTTTAAGAAAGTAGCAAGAAAGTGAATAGCCCAGTTTGCTAGTCTGGCAAGATACCTCTAAGTTCTTATCTTTTACCTCTGGTTTGAGCCTTTGGGTGTGGAGTAGCACTGGAAACTATATCAGTGGTTACCGAGTCTTACTTCTGATATGAGAAAGTTAAGGCTGTATTCAAAATGGATGCTAAGGCAACATAAAATTATAAAAGTTCACTAAAGAAATAAAGACAATGTGTTAATCTTATTTTCATTTTCCTAAACTTCCCTTTCTTATGCCAAAAGAACAGGCTATGAATCAGGTAAATTCCAGGTATATCTATCTTTCCTCAACATTGTTCTGAGAAAATAACTCTAAACTAACTGAAACCAAAAACCTGGCTTTGACATAAATTAACAAATTATTGCTCTGAAATAAAATGCTACCATTGGATGACCTTCAATACATTATATAGTATTATCACTTTTTATGGACATTCCATTTTTTAACCACAGGAGAGGTTCCTGAAATCACTGAATATGCTGAAATATGACTTTGTGTTTCTTTGTTTAGAAGTTCATTAAGATAAGAGGCTGCTGGAAGCAGAGTCAGTAACTGCTAATTCTGGCTTGTGGAGGTACAAAGTATATACTTTTGTTAAAATGTTATGATTTTATCTCTAAATACTACTTTAAACATCTTTTGTCAACTTTAGTCCAGCAGTCACTGAATCTACGGTGCTTTATTCTGTCTCTTTAAATTATATTCATCCTCTCTTCTTAATTCTTTAGCATAGCCCTCTTTAATATAGCAGATGCTCTGGTAAATCAAGGTAAATTCTAGAGAAAATAGATGAGTGACTCTGCCCCAGATCAAGAATCTCAGCGATCTAACTATAGCTCTTGTACAATATTGACTATTAGAATATGTAAACTAATGAAATTTCTGTGCTATAGTTGTCCTACCAAGAATGTCAGATCTTTTGCAGCATAATTTGAATTAGACATCCATGAATGTGTTTAAATGTTTGATTCATTGCTTATTAAGTGTGAAATTTTGAGCAGTAAATAAAGTGTAACATTTTCTGATGGTTACAAAATGATTGCCAGACTTCCGTAAAGTATTGCAATTTTAATTCCCAAGTGTAGTAGAAACTATTCTGTGATACTTCATAACTCCCAGCCATAAGCCTTAGTCCTAAAGGAATTTCAAATCAGAAGCTACGATCCATTATTATTGTATAATTGCAAAATAATATCTGTAAAGGTAGCAATAAAGTGCTGGTATATAATTAAATGTTCTGTTTATCACAAAAAATGAATCAAGGGCTTTCTTTTTCCTTTGTATTTAAAAAATACATATGGATTTTTTAATTAGTTGAACATTTTACAAATTTGTTCACCATCTTCTGCTTTTTCTACTGTTTATATCAAACTTATTTTTATTTTTATTTTTTTGAGACAGAGTCTCACTCTGTCGCCCAGGCTGGCACACTCATAACCGCCCCATCATTGACCTGCTGGGCTCCAGTGATCCTTCCACCTCAGTCTTCCAAGTAGGTTGAACTACAGGCACGTGCCACTAGGCCCAGCTAAATTTTTTTTTTATTTATTGTAGAGAAGAGGTCTCACCAAGTTGCTCAGGCTGGTCTCAAAACCCTGGACTCAGGCAATACTCTTGCTTCCCTAGGCCTCCCAAAGTGCTAGGATTATAGGATTGAGCCACCGCAACTGGCTAAAATTATATTCTATATTTCATGTCTGCAATAATACTTTAACCAGAGTTTAAATTAACTTGGTCTCTCCATTTTTGTTACATAAGTCTAACAAGATCTCTTTCCTTTGGAAAAAAGAAAAAGAAAAAGCTTTGGATCAATTCAATAGGTTTGACTTTATTTATATGTATTTTATTATATTTTAATTGAAATAACCATCAAGAAAGTCAACTGATTGCTGACACCTGTGAGTCATAGGTAACTCATTTATATTTCATTTAAAAGATTAAATTAAGGTAGACCAACAATCTATTCTGGTCATAATCCATAACAGTAACAACAACAAAAGCACGAAGAAAGGTCAGATAGTGACTATCATCATTACAAGCCAGGTAAAATCTGTCTGTATCTTTAGATTCTTCCTAAAAATCTCTCTATACTCTGCTCTCCCCCCAAATCTTCTGAAGAATATTAATTTCTTCAAATGTTGAATATATCTTTCCCATAGGCATTATTTAAAGAATCATTATTTGGTTTTCTTTTAATAATTAATTGTTTAGTCTTTAGGCCAATTATCACGTCCTCCGGAAACTCTTCTCTGAGTTCCTACACAAGACCTATTTATTTTGTTATAAACTACAATTAAATTTGTATTAATACTCTTCTTCTAAAAAAAATCTTCATTTTTTAGAATAGCTATAAATTTATAGAAAATCTGTGAAGTTGGTGCAGGGTTTCTATATAGCATGAATCAACTTTGTCCTTTAATTAACATTTTATATATTGGTGTGGAACTTTTTTTATAATTAATAACCATCACTGATACTTTAATATTAACTAAAATCCATGTATTATGCAGATGCTCTTAGAATTGATCTCATGTTCTTTTTCTCTTCCAGAATCTCATCCAGATAACACATTACATTTACTTGTCATGTCCTCTCAGTTTCTTACTTTATGGGGGTTGTAGAATGCTTTTCTCATGATCAGGCTGAAGTTATGTGTTCCGGGAAGGAAGCCACAGTAATAAAGTGCCATTCTTATCACCACATGTCAAACAAATACTATCAACATATGCCATCAACACGATTAACCACTATGGATGTTGACTTTCATTAGCAGACTGAGGTGGTATGTGTCAGGCTTTTGCACAGTGGACTGTAAAGATACTCATCACCCCCAACACACACACACACACACACACACACACACACACACACACACACACACACACACACACTTTATTTACTATACTCTTGGGAAAAAGGTAGCTACACTTAGCCCAAACAAGAAACGAGAGTTGGGCTCAACCTCAAAGAAGGTACAGTATTAACATAATTTGGAATTATATACCAATTATTTATTTAATAATGAATTTATATAAGTATGGACACATGAATGGCAATTTTATATCCTGAGTTATAATCCAATATTACTATATTTATTTTGTTCCTCTAACTTCTATGACTTTGCCCAATGATAACTTCAGGTGGCTCTGTGTCCCTTTAATGTACTCTTATGAATGTAGGTTTTGTTTTGTGTTTACTTGTTTTTAATCACTTCTTTAATTTCAAGCATTATGAGATACTCCAGACTTCTGTTTTTATATTTGCTGCTCCAGCTCTAGAATTACTCATTTCTCCAAGGAGCCCTCTTTTCTTTTATTGCAGAATGTTATTAGAAAATAAGATTTGGGAACTAGGTATTGTACTCTTTCCATAGAACTTTTTTCAAAGACTATAGATATCTATACAAACAATTATTTAGCTTAATTATGAAATACATCTTTGCCACACCAGAGATTAAGCATTATACCATCAGGAACCACCAGTAGAGACCATGGCATGGGGTTCTTCTGCAAGGATTTTAAAAATTAAAGTTTGTGGTGTTTACCTTAAAATGTTAACTACAAAATACATTTAACCAGTCATGCAACAGTGTTTAGTTGTGTGACTACTACAATGCTCTGTGTGATGGTAGATAGAGCAATAATATATTTATGTGAACAGAAGGGAAAATAGTGTATAATAATGTAACAAAAAAGTCACAAGAAATGTAGAATATCTTGTTATTCATCTGTATTCCTATGTTTAAAACTATATTCTTTGTAGTGTGATTAAAATGATATAAATATATAGAAATATGTTTCTAAAATTTATATAAATTTCAATTCAAATTCAACATAATTTTGAATATGTTATAAATAATCACCACTCTTTGGCTGTTCCTGAATTCACTGTTTTGAAAAGTATAATTTTTTAAAGGAGTACCAACCTTCTTTAATGCAATTCTTCTTTTGTGAAAATTTTTATCCAATGTTTTTTTTTTTCATAAGGCACTTTGACACTTATACCATGTTGTTGCTTTTTATGGAGTGATGTGCTGAGGGATATGGCTAAAACTTAAGGTTTTTACTAAAAGGATTCAACTCATTATTTTCATTTATCTTCTAATTCTGTATTTATAATTAAATATTGAATAACAAATTTTATATTAATTTATTATATGTTGGGAGCCGGCCACGGAGGCCCACTGAGCGTTAGGGATCAGGGAGGGCCGTGGACCTCGAGACCGCTGGGACGTGTTCGGGAGCCGTAGACCCCATTTTCCTCCCCCTTTTGCCATGCAGCACAAATAACCTAAAGGAACTCTGCTGGCCTAAGCTGAAGGCTCTGTGATTGTGACAGGCATGGCTCACTCTAGAAAACCATTGTTCCTGTTTCCCGTAAACTGCGGTTTCGGCTTAGGTATTAGATATAATTCAAACTCAGGTCACATTTGGGAGCCTTTTATACGGTACAAGCTTCTTTATAAGATTTAAAAGAATATTTGTAGAATTAGTATATACTTAGGGAGAGCTGTTTGCAGCTTTTCAATGGTGTAGATGATATTCGAGAGTGGCCCAGCACAGAGTTTGGGCTGGGCCACATTCCTGAGAGCCCAGCACGTAATTTGGACTGGGCTGCATTCTTTTGGGCCGGCTTTCGCTACAGTTAATGTAAGGTCTTTTTTCTACCTGCTATAAAAATTGAATTTATTTTGTTCATAGAAGGTATTGTAGAATAGGTCATGCTACGAATCATGTTAGTTCAAACATAATCAATCATAATATTTTTAGGTTTAATAAGAATATAGTTAACTTTAGAAATTTCATTGTCTCCACTTTCTACTATCAAAGTTTTGGTCTTAGTACATTTACAGTTTACATTTAGGTTTTAGAAGTTTTGCTGCTGCTAATCTGCTTTATATATTAGAATTAAGAATTGGAAAACTTTCATAGAAATTAGGATAGATATATAGGACTTTGGAATAGCCATTTTGTTAAGAGATTATAGTCTATTGTTCCAAAAGGTGGCCCACCGTGGACCTTGGACTGGGCCACATACTGTAGGAAATTGGCTTAAGCTATAATTAAGAGCTTCCGTAGCATTGTGTAAGTAGTAAAGTTTAAGATAGTCATCATGGGTTTTGTGTGAGCTCTAGAAGTTATTGATTATCAGAGCATCATTAGTAAGGATCGTTACACTGCTTTTGAAGAACATTAACTAGCAAAGGGAACAATGAGACAATCTTGGGGTTTGTTCCTCCTCACACCTAAGCATCTGGTGGGTGGGGGATGCCCCCCCCGCACCTGGCTTTGTGTTCACGTGAAAGACTTGTGAGACTGCCTGTGTAAAATTTGGGGATAAATACCTGCTGTAACTTTCAATAAACGACTTCTGCTCATTTCACTGAACAGTTGTCCACTTTCTTTCTTTCTCTTTCTTCCTCTTTATCTTTCTTTCTTTTAATATCTATCCCTACAGATTCGCCAATGCCACCACATCTTACAAGGGACTCCCCAAAACTTACAGGGGCTGGCCCCCCACAATTATATTTATGTGTTGCTTTGAAAATTAACAAACAAAATTATGTAATATTTGCACTATTGAAAATTATTAGAATTTATACTCTTTTTTTAGAATAGAAAATATTGTTTATTTAGAAAGTAAATTCAAGAGAGAGAGAAAAAGAAAGAGGAGATTCGCCTCCCCAAGGTAGGGGAAGAGCCAAAGCCAGGAAGCATGGCCTGGTCATAGCTCAAAGAACACATGGTCACAGGCCACACCATTCCTTAGCAAGGCAATGGGCCAGAATTACACTCTTTGATACCATATAGAATAGGATGTAACTTGAAATTCTTATTAGAAATAAATTAATCAATATTTTATGTAAATTGGATAGTATCTGAATTGAGTATTGAATAAGGCTGATAAGCCCTATTGGTTTATTTATTCTATTTTAACTATTCCAAAGTGTCAGAAATTAAAGGAATATCAAATATCTTTTATTCCATGAAGATTTTCTTTGCTTATGTAGTAATACCTTTCTTCTAGCAATTTCTTTCATAGAAATAAAATTAGACTATTGGAATAATAGAAAGGGGATTTTTATTAATTTGGATAATTTGTGGGTATATATATATGTATATATATATTTTTTTCACTCGGTTGCCCAGACTGGAGTGCAGTGGCCGCCCCCGGCCACCGCAGCCTCGCCTGCTGGGTTCCGACAATCCTTTCACCTCAGCCTTCCGAGTAGCCGGAATTACAGACATGTGCTACTACACCCGGCTGATTTTTTGATTTACTGTAGAGATGAGGTCTTGCTGCCCAGGCAGGTCTCGAAGCCGTGGGCTCAGGCA
This sequence comes from Carlito syrichta, assembly GCF_000164805.1. Lineage (NCBI taxonomy): Eukaryota > Metazoa > Chordata > Mammalia > Primates > Tarsiidae > Carlito > Carlito syrichta. Next base: position 98,828 of record NW_007259424.1, read on the forward strand.
ATCCATTCACCTCAGCCTCCCAAAGGTGCGGGATTACAGGCTGAGTCACCGAGCCCGGCTGGTATATATTTTTATTATGGAACAGACAAGTGCAGATTACAAAAATAGTATAACCTTAAGAACACTATTTTGAAGTGTTTTTGAGTAGTAAAAGGCACAATTACAGAAAACTCATGTAGACCCTTGCAGAAAATGGTGATTAATTTGACTTTTACTCTTATGGCAATGGAAAACTATAGTGGTCAGACTTAAATATGGCCTCAATTATTTTTGACTCTTAGTATTTTCAAGTGTGTGTAGGAATTGCTTGATTTTTTTTACTTTCTTTTTCTTTTCTTTTTTTGGGGGTTTGCATCTCACTCTGTTTCCAGGCTGGAGAGCAGTGGCATGTTCATGGCCACCGCAGCCTCAACCTGCTGGGTTCAGGCGATTCTTTCACCTTAGCCTTTCAAGTAGTTGGTTTACTTTCTTCTAAACAATTGAATACAGTAAAACTATTGACTGTTATAATGATTATGTTAAGTGAAATCATAGCATCTGTCTTGCCTGTTGGTTTTCTTTCCTGTTGAAGGTGATGAAGCAACTGATAAGGTGAGAGATCCCCTTGACAAAAAACTGGGGTATTCTCCAGCCAGCAAACAGCCAAGAACATGGAGAGTTATAGGATTGATATCCAGTCAGAGACTATAGTATTTAGCTTTACAGTTCCCAAGGAATTTAATGCCACCAACTCGGAAGCAGATCTTTTCCCCTTTGAGCCTGAGATCAAACAGCATCCTCAGAGTCTCATGTTGTCTCAACTGAAGAGTTGGCTATGGGTGCAGTTTAAGCTCAAGCACCTAGTTTCTAAGTTTTATCTTAAAGGCTGCAGTTTTAGCAAAGGACCTTAGTAAGCAGTGTCCAAACTCCTGACTCACAAAAACAACTATGAGATAACATATGTGGGTTGCTTACAACCACTATGTTTTTGGTGATTTGTTACCTGATAATATCTAACTAATACAGAAGTGTTGTAAGTTTTTAGAAGACAGTTATCCTTGTTTTAGTTACATGCTGAATGAAACACTGATTGCATTTTGAACTGTAGGTTCTATGCAGGGGAGAAGAGTTGAATGGAAACACTGATGCAATAATTCACAAGTGGATTATAATGATTCAGATAAGAAGAGTCTATAAATGGCTAAAGTCTAGATCACACGTGTGGGAAAGGGAGAAGTAAAATTTTCAGAGCTTAACTAGAAAGGCAATTATTAACAGAAATGGAAAAATTATAGAAAGCATACTCAAAGAGTGGCATGGAGGATTAGAATTCTAATATTTACATATTCAACTTGAGATTTCTAAGTCAACTAGTAGACAATTCAAGTTGCTAGATAGATACATATATCTGGAATTCAGAAGAGAAATTCAGATTGCAGACATAAGTATGACAGCTTTCAATAAATATCTGATAACTAAAGCTTTAGGACTGGATGAGAGATTATCAAGAATGTGAGTTAGATACCTAAATTTAAATTTTTGGAATGGTTATTTCTAATAAATGAGATGTGCTGATAATATTTAATCACTTTTCAGCATTGGGATTGAGTTAAATTTAACTTTTTTTAAATTAAATTTTCTATGAAATTTTATTTCAGAATATTTAAAAATGGAGGCTTGGATTCTTTTAATCTCATGGTCATGAAGAAATGAAATGGCCAGTAGAAGAAGATGAAGAGGAATATCTATGATATAAATTGAAAACCAAGTATTTACCAACATGCTTGCCAAGTGAGGAAAATGTTTGTAGCGAATTATGAATGTTTAAAGTATGCTGGTGGTTGAGTAAAACTGGAAAATTGAGAATTGACTATTGGTCATCACTGGTCTATATAGGTGTAGTTTTTATGATATGATGTGGGCAAAGTTTAATAGGATAGGTTTATAAGTAAATGAGACTTGGAAAATTGATTACTGTGATTACAGAAAATATTGTGAGATTTGGCGTAAAGAAGAGTAGAAAAAAATGGTTAAAAGTGTTGGAAGCTAAGTTCATGTGTTTGTCCTTCCTTATGGATGCATAATATTCCATTGTGTTTATGTATGCCTTTTTTTAAATCTAGTCCAGTTTCTATGGGTAGCACAGTTGGTTCCATGTTTTTGCTACTGTGAATAGTGCTGCAGTAAACATGTGTGTGCAGGTATCTTTTCTGTAGAATGATTTGAGGTCCTCTGGGTGTATTTTCAATAGGGGGATTGCTGGGTTATAGGGAAGGTCAGTTTCTAGTTCTTTCAGAAATCACCACACAGTTTTCCAAAGAGGTTGCACTAGTTTGCATTCACATCAGCAGTGTGGAAGTATATCATTTTTCCTGCATCCTGGCCAGTATCTGTTGCTGTTTGTTTTATTAATGATGGCCATTCTTATTGGGGTTAGGTGGTATCTCAATGTGGTTTTGATTTGCATTTCTCTGATTATTAGTGAGACTCAGCACTTTTTTTATGTGTCTGTTGGGTGCCTGTATGTTGCTGCAACCCAGATGGATTTAGTGTCTATCATACTCAGTAATCTATCACACAAACAAATAACAGAGTACCATGTGTTCTCACTCATAAGCGGACCTTGAACAATTATCATAATACTGTAAGAAAGAGATTGGCAGTAGTGGAAAACTTCCAGGTTAGGGGGAATGGGATTGGCAACTGAGAGAAACTGCCAGGGAAGTGGGTAGGGGGGAGACCTCATCAACAAGAGTACCTGCATAATTAACATTTGTATACCTAACCCTGAATTGTACCCCACATTTTTAAAATAAATGATTAAAAAATAAAATACAATAGAGAACAAAATATCATTTACAACACAAAAGCTATAAACTGCTAGGAAATTACCTAATGAAATCTTTACAGAGCAAATGTTGAAGTTCCATTAAAAGACAATAGAAGATTTGAATAAATAAATAAAAAGCATTGGCAACTAGAAGTGGTAACTGTACTGAAGAGGGTCCTTTATATTTTAAAGAAGGAAGAGATAGTAGAATGTTTATATGCTTATGCTGAAGATTAAATACACAAGTGATAGAAGTGGGAGTGTATAATTCTTGAGAATAATTCAAATAATCTTATCTCCAGGCCCTAGTCTTCTTGATGTATTTTAAATCTTGTTGAATTCATCACTGATACAGTTTTTGTCTCTTTATCATTTGTTGCTTCCTAAGTTTAAACTTCAAACTCTCTTGCACAGACTACTGAAGGAGTTAACATAGTATTTAAGAAAACACTTCCATCAGGTTTCTCAATCAAAGTGTGTTCAGATTTATGTGTGATTTTAATCATCTGTATACTCTGCTTCAGACTATCCTATTCTATCCTATTTCAGTTTCCTATGAAATCTTTTTTTGAACACTTTTTATTTCTTGGCACAATTTTAATGTGGCAGCATATTATTTTAAAATTTCATATTGTCCAGCAACTTGAGGGTATAAATAAAAAAGCAAGGAGTTGAAAATGAACCACATTACACAAAGAATTAAGAAAATATGTTCTCGTGTATCAATTTTGTTGAGTAAATTGGTCTTGGAATTAGTGTTTATTGACCTAAATGAAATTCTATTAAATAGCTATCTGAAATTTTTGTGCCAGGATAATTTTTCTCAAATGCTTTCTTATAAATCTCCTTACATGATGAAAATTTTGTTACCTAATTCTAATATTTCTAAATAATTTTCTTAATCCTATGTTCTTGTGTGTGTGCTTATCTGTACATTTAATTGTAATTGAAGTAGCATTCAGGTGTATGATAAAGAAAATTCTTATCGTTTAGGAAGATTGCATTTTTAGTTTAAAAAAAAAAAGAAAAAATTTTTGCCTTACACAAAGTTAATCTCTAGAATTCTGAGTCAATTTAAGATTAGTGTAATGGATTTTTACATCATCAGAGATATAGTTTTGCCTAAGTCTGAAACAATTAACTAGATGTTTTTAGTTACATATGAGAACAGTGACAGTCAACACATGACATGCTTTTTTTGGACATTACAGTGATAGGCTTTGCTCTAAAGTATGTTACACAGTTTAAATTGCTTAATGTTTACAACAAATTTATGAGTGGCATAGTATTTGTGTATTCATTTTACCCCTGGGGGAATACAAACAAAAATGATAGATATCTAGTTCAGATCACACAGAGAGACATAATTGATACCTGAATTATAATACAGAGAGTCAAGGTTTATTTTATCATATTATTCTGCCTTTTCAAATAAGGGGTAAAAGAGAACAGGATTCAGCTCATGCAACAGATGGAAATTAAGGGGCAGCACTTTTAAAACGTTTGGGCTTTCACAATAAAACAAAATAATCCTTTCCCAAATATACTTCCTCTTTATTAGGTGTGCTACTTTTAGTGTGTTCACCCTATTATGTGCTACTAAAGAATGCCTTCCTCCAAATTAAGTATTGGAAAGATGCTTATTCTATTCAAAGAGTATCCTAGAGAAGGAATTTTTCAGATCTTGGTGTGGTAGTTACCCAAGTCCAAGGCATTTACTCTTATAAATATCTCGAACTTATCTCCATATTCACCCCTAGGGCTGGGAGAGAGTGCGCTTTGATTAGTTTCCTCCCACATGCACTTTTGAGTGGGAGACTAGCTGTTTCATCAAAGAGAGAAGTTTAATGAATCACAGGTAAAAATAGAGGTGGTACCCATGTGGTACCCAAACATAAAAAGTATTTACTAACAGTCATTTAATGGATGTTATAAAATTTATACAAATTAATATCACAACACCAATTCTTTGATTCTCATCTCTTTGATCATTATTAAAGGTAAACATTCTAAACCAGTTTATTTAAACCCGCTGAGATTTTCCTTTCTTTTCCTTATATAATGTTTTGGTGCTGATGGAGGATTTCAGATTTATAGTTCAATTCCCCAAAATTAATAGATGAAGTCCTGGAATCACCTTCATTTCTCCATTGAGTGGGGTGGACTTTTGCTAGAAACATAATCCATCTGTGTTATCTATGTGAGTGAGGTGTCTGAGGCCAGAGTAAGAGGAAGACATGTCTGTCACCTATTTGTTCAGATTATTTCTGAGATTTATAATTTTGTAAAATTTAGAAAAGTCACTAAATTTCTTGCTGACAGCTAACAGGGTATTTCTCTTTAAAGTATTGCAGAAATTACAACTCCAACTTTAGAGTAATTTTCATTGATATTTTCTTTCTAAAAAGTATTTTTATTTTTTTAAGTTTATTTTTTCTTGCTTATTCACCATTCCAGTCTAAAATGATTCAGTATTGTTTTTAAAATGACATATAAATAATAGTCTTGACATTCATCTTTATCTACAGGACTCCTCAGGCTTCCAAATAATCACATTTCCTGTAACCAAACTCCACTCCTCCAAAGTTCATTCCACTGGACTGAGTCCTTCTCAACATCTGAATTGTGGTATTCTAACCATGGCCTGGCCATTCTGCCTCGTTTGAAAAAATATTAATGCCTGCCTAGTCAATATAACAAGAATTCATCTTCACAAAAATTAGCTGGGCGTGGTGGCATGAACCTATAGTTCCAGCTACTTGGGAATCTGTGGTAGAAGGATTGCCTGAGCCCAGGAGATTGCGGTTGCAGTCAGCAGTGATCATGTCACTGCACTTCAGCTTGGGACACAGAGTGAGATCCTGATTCAGTTTTCTTTCCAACCTGTATTTTCAAAGGCTTACTAGAGATTTTAAATTCCTCCCATGCAGACGGCTGGTACACCAACAATTCCTTTTATTAAACTAAACTATTGATATCTTATTAAAATACTTTGCACTGCACCTTATTCACAAACTTGTGTGTTTACACCTGAAAAGTCTAATGACCATAAAATGTGCTGCTCTAAAATTAATGATTAAATGCCTTTATGGAATCCACTGGTCTCCTACTCATTTCATTAGGTACTCTCATTACAACCATTCTTTAACTTCACGCTAAACACTTACTTTGACTTCACTCAAAATTTAGTTCCGAAAAAAAAATCTCATTTATTTAGCTGAAAATGTGGGCTCATGTTAGGGGGCTTCAACTAGGCTCACTTCAGTGGACAACTCCCAGGTCAGCTGCAAATGCTGGTTTCAGTGGCCTCAGCTTAGTTAACTCATCTCTGCAACACATAACCTTTCTACCTCCAAGCTTTTTCTTCGTTCTTCATAATTTTCTGCAGGGCTCCACATTTTGGAATTTTTAAACCAAAGAAATGGCCTATGTGAGTAGTGGTAGATGAGTTTGTATATGACTATATTCTTAGATATCAGTAACCTGCTTTCTGTTTACATAAAGTAAGGGTGCCAGAAGCCTTTTTGTAATTTGAGCTGCTTTAATCACTATTCATCTAAGTCAGCAGTGTTTTACTACCCACATGCTCCTCTAAAAAATTTTGGATTAAAAAGAAATTTGTGTGAGCTTTACTATCAAAAGTCACATATTTATTTTCTAGACAGGAAGATGCTGTCATCTTTATTTCAAAGAAACATACCACTATGCTCTACTTGGGACTTGGCCTCAAATCTCACTTCACATTGTAGGAGGAGAAGGCCTTAAACAGCCATAGCCAACCCAGGTCTCTCCACTCTGCTTGTAGTTCTAAGAATAACTGCAGCACAACATCCTGAGATAAAGGAGGAAATATCTGAAACAACTGGAGCTGTGCCTTTCTTCCTCCCAGAACAAAATGTCTTGCAATACTCTTAATTCTGCGATCCTAGTTATGCCTGGCATATAAAACCCAGAGTGGAGTGCTCTGGGGTTCTCCCAGCTTCAGTGTGATGTGAGACAGGCAGAGACATGACTACATCTGCCCTGGTAGGGTTCCTGACTTTTGAGGGACCAGCTGCTTGTCAAAAGTCCTAGACTTTTGCTTATCTGTAAGTGATAATGTTGCTGCCTATCTGTAACAAAGTTGCTTTGTCTCACTTGTGTGAACATTCTGTCTCCCCAGATGCAAGCAGTAGTGATCCTTTGCACATGTTTTCAGGATTTTTTTTTTTCATGGCAAAGCCACACTTCTAGTACTTGACTTCTAGTATGAGATGACGTCTAATGTGGAGAACAAGACAGGATTACTGACGCAGAATCATGCAGAAGTAAGAGGCTTATACCTACTTATGCCAACTTAAAGAAGGCTGCCCATTAATTTGTTCCCGTCAAAATGAAATAAATACTTCCAATAGCTTGCTGAAAACTTGGTTTATGGCACTAATATATTATACATTTACCATCAATGACATAAAGGGGGAGGTACATTAAATAAAATTTATAGATCGTCTGATGTTAAGATGGAAATGCCTTGAAAACATAATGACAACCCAAAAGGATACTAATACACTATTACAAACAAGATAATTTAATTTAAAAGGATAGGGGTATGAAGCTTTGAACTTGAAGCAAAACTACAATAGCCACAGGAACAAACACAATAGCACAGCAAATAAAAACAAAAACTTAAAACAAAATATGTAATACACACACATACACACACACACCAGCTGAATGATTGCATGGTGTTAACTATGTAACTTTTAAAATTGGTGTAAAAGAGGACTTAGGGCTATGCTTCTAAAATATTTTTGTGTGAAAAAATTACCACTGAATTTTGAGGTTCTCAGTGTCCATTAGCATAGTAAAGACTGAGTCATTGCTGCAATAAAAACACCTAAGATTTTTGTTTGTTTAAGTTAAAATGTTCTCAAGCATTTTTAAAAGTAGAGCTCTCCCCACTCCCCATCCAAGACATATCTATTGTTAACTAGATCAGTCAACATTTAATGAAAGTGCTCTTGTTTCTTAGTTACATATCTACTATCCTGTATTGGTTCATTTTGAATATATTTTGACTTAGGGGTTTTTAATCTTAGCCCTTACATAAACAGATCTATTTATTGTCGTATCACATAAGTAAGAGGACATTGATTTTACACAGTTGTTTGGAAGCAATAGTCTGTGCCAGAAGTCGGACAATCCTAACAAAACCTTTAAGTAACTGCACTATGCAAGAATGGTTGTAATGCCCTTGAAAGGGAAATAGTTTGCTTGCTATTTTATATCATAGGTGCTGCATGGCACATAAATGATTCTTTATAAGAAGTTTTAATATTGGCCCTTTCCGTATTGACTTTACAGTTTTAGTTTTATTTCAATAACCTTTAAAAGAGCTTTTGCAAATGCAAGCTATTGGAGAAACATCTTATATTTATGGATTGGAAAAGAAAAAATTGTTAAAATGTCCCTACTATCCAATTTGATCTGCAAATTCCATTTACAATTTTCTCAGAAATAAAAAATATATATATCCTAAATAATATGTATGGAGCCACAAAATATCCTGAGTAGCCAAATAAATATGAGCAAAAAGAACAAAGCTGAAGGCATGACTTCAAAATATACTGCAAAGTTAAAGTAATTAAAAGAGTATGAGGCTGGGCTCGGTGGGCTCAATCTATAATCTCAGCACTTTGGGACTCCGAGGAGAGTGGATTGCCTGAGCTCGCGAGTTCGAGATCAGCCTGGACAACTAGGTGAGACTTTATCTTTACAATGAATAAACAATTAGCCAGGTGTGGAAGTGCATTCCTGTAGTTCTGGCTATTAGGAAGGTTGAGGTGGAAGGATCTGGAGCCCAGCAGGTCGATGCTCCGGTGGCCGTGAGCGTGCCACTGCACTCTAGCCTGAGTGACGGACTGAGACTCCAACTCAAAAAAAAAAAGATGATATTGTCATAAAGACAGACACATTGATTAATGGAGTAGGACATACAGTCCAGAAATAAACTCATACCTTTATGATCAATAGTTTTTTTATAATGATATCAAGAACACACAATGGAAAAAAGACTAGTTTCTTTAATAAATTCTTTTTGGAGACTAAAGGAAGATGACGGCTGAGCCAGTCAGGCTATGCAAGTTCCAGAGTGAGTGAGTGTATGGAAAATTTTGAATACTGTTGGCAAGTGGGCATGTGAGTAGCTGACTGAGTGAGGGCTTGGGAGCAAGTGCCAGGGCTCTCCTGGTGAAGCAGCAGGTGCCGCAGTTGTTGGCTTGGACCCTAGTGATTCCCAGGATGCAGAAGCTGAATACCTTTTTCTTTTTTAAAAAAATCAACAAAGCCCTGCCTGGGAAGAAGCTGCTGGGAGAGACTGACTGAGTGGGGACTTGGGAACAAGTGGCCAGGGCTCCCTACTAGTGAAGAGGCTGGTGCTGCAGCAGCTCAGCTTAGTCCCGAATGCTTCCCAGGGTGCAGAAACAGAGCACCATCTTGAAAACCAACAAAGACCTTCCTGGAAAGAAGCTGACGGGAGAGAATGACTGAGTGGGGGTGTCATGAGCAAGTGGCCAGGGCTTTCCTGGTGAAACAGCTGATGCTGCAGCTGTTCTGCTTAGTCCCTAGGACTTCCTGGGTCATAGAAGTCAAGCACATTTTTTTTAAGCCAACAAAGGCCTTCCTGGGAAGAAGTTGCCTGGAGAGACTACCAGCTCCAGGCTCTGCTTGCTTACTTATGTGACTGATATATTCATCCTACTCAATCACCTAAATCTGTCACTTTAGGAGAGAATTACAACTGTGTTCAAGTCAACAGCTAAAATGGTTACATTCAAAGCCCAACTGGAATTATGAGGGCAATGAGTGAATTTGGGGATTTTTGACATGTTTCAAATATTCTCAGTTGGTGTATGAGCACCTATCATCTTTCAAAAGAGTTTGATCATTACTTTCCAACTACAAAAGACCCCCAAACTGGGAAGGAATGGATCGGTGACCATTTTATTTGTGAGTAAGTCAGATGAATTGACTTTGTCCATGCTAGAGGAGGATCAATTGCTTGAAATCACAAATGATGGAGGCCTTAAAAGTATGTTTGAGACAACTTCAATCTCCATATGTTCTGGACTAAAGTCAAGGAGGTGGAATATCCTGAAATTGCCACAAAAACACTGAAAAAGCTGTTTCCATTTCCAAAATCCTATCTTTGTGAAGCAGAGTTTTCTGCAGTGACAGCCATGAAAACGAGATTACAGAGTAGATTGAACATAAGCAACATACATTATTGTCACTGTCACCCCCAGGTGGGACTATCTACTTGCAGGAAAATAACCTCAGGACTCCCACTGATTTTGCCTTATGGTGAGTTGTATGATTATTTCATTAAAATATTACAATGTAATGAGAATAGAAATAAAGAGCACAGTAAATGTAATGAACTTGAGTTATCCCAAAACCATTATTCCTTCTTGCCCCACACCCCCAGTCTGTGGAAAAATTGTCTTCCATGAAACCAGTTCCTGCTGCCAAAAATATTAGGTACCACTTTATCTACAGTATTACTTCTGGCTCCTTACAAGTTATTGCAATCATAGTTCTATCACCATTTAATTCAATTAGAAATGTGTGTTTTGTCAACATATTAGGAAGGCAAAGTTCATAAAACTTTCCAGTGTGAGAAGGAAAGCTGTTTGAATATTGTTTCCAATATCTGTTATTGAACATCTGAAGATACCTAGGTGGTAATATTTATGGGTGTATGCATAAGACAGATGACTTGGAATGCAGTTCATGATATTTTTAACATATCAACATAAAAGGACATTTAAAAACACAGAAGAAAACACATTGTAAGTGAGAATCAAGACTTTAAAACACATGAATGATTTCTAAACTGTTTCTGAATGTTTATATAACCCACAGAAGTAACTATGAACAAGTTAAGTGGACGGCTGTGCTCACTTCAGCAGTACGTATACCAAAAAGATTGCTTAAAAATCAGATTATGTTCACAGAGGAGTTATATCACTCAGTGATTTTGTAATAACTTTTTAAAGAATTCATTAAAATAGATAGTATTTCCCCCAAGTTGCCAGACTTTATTAACCAAGTAAATGTAATAAATAAGTAAATTCTTGGAATACACAGTTTTAAGATTCTTATGCAAAATGTAACAATAAAGCAAGCTAGAGAAAGCTAGAAAACTTCAATTCTATGAGCAAGTTAAAGAAATGATGTCACATAACTAAATGCAAAGGCAAAATGTATTAATTGTTTTAAATATTATCCACAAATTATTCTGCTAAATGAATATATGTGCTATAAATTATGATATAAGGCTATGACATACTAGGCTAGCCTTTAATACTGGTAAATTTATTAGTTGTAAACTGTCTAGTAATATAAACATATATGTATAAATCACTTTCTTGCCATAATCTTTATGTTCATATATATTTTTAATAAAAACATAATTTTTTCAGATAGATTTTCCTGATTTTTCTCATGAAAAATATTTATCTTTTTTAAAATACTTAAAAATATAGAAAAATGCAAGGAATAATATGAGAGACACATACTACATGTAATTTAAAATTTTTTATTTTGAGTTATTATTAAAAGTTACAAATATATTTAAATTTTTTCAAATATCTGCAATTAAATAAGTTCCTTTTCCTGGAGAAAACACTACTATGAAGTTGTTGGATAATTTTCCATAAACACTTTGTTTAATAATATATCTATTTGGGAATAATTTTAAGTGCTATGTTGTTTGTTTGTTTTACAATGTATTAAACAGACACAGAACTTTTCATCAACATATAATCTTAATCAATTTACTCTTAGTAAACAACACTATATTTACAAATCCATTCATGCTTTTCTTTTACTGGATAATATTCTTTGATGCACAAAAGTTAATATTGATGAAATCCAGTTATCTATTCTTTATTTTGTTGGCTGTGCTTATGGCATCATATTTAGGGACTTATTACCAATTTCAAAGTCATGAAATATATCCCTATATTTTATTTTAAGGTTATATAGTTTTAACTCCAATATGAAGTCTTCATCTATTTTCTTTGTTTTGTACGTGTTGTGTGGTATGTATTTATTCCTTTGAATGTGGATAGCTCTTTGTCTAATCATCATTTGTCCAAGAAACTTTTATTTTCATTTAATGATCTTGACACCCTCATTAGAAATCAATTGACCATAGATAGATCAATTTGTTTCTGGATATATGTATTCTATTCAATTGACTCGTATGTCTGTTATCATAGCAGATCCACTCTTTGGATTACTGTCAATTTTGTATGAAGTTTGGAATTTGAGCAGTGTCATTCCTCTGAATTTGTTCTTTTTCAAAATAGTTTCAGCAATTCAGGATAACTTTCAATCTCATATAAATTTTAGGATTGTCCTTACCACTTCTGAAAAGAAAAAGTCGTTCATATTTTGATGAGGGTTGCACTAAATATGTAGATTACATTGGGGAGCATTACCTTTGTTATATAAATTCTTCAAGTTCATATATATAAGATATGTATTTATGTAGGCTCTTAATTTATTTCAGCACTGATCTTTTAGTTGTCAGTGTACACATCTCTCACCTTCTTGATAAAGTTTATTCATTTTAATGCTACATAAATAAATATTTTTCCTGATTGTTTCATCAGAGTGCTCATTTCTAGTCTATAGCAATAAAACTAATTTTTTGTGGTTTTCTTATATCCTGTAAGTTTGCTGAATTTTTAAATTAAGTTTACATTTGTGTGTGTTTGTGTGTATTTTTTGAAATTGTCTATATTTACCATCATTTGCAGTTATGAAGAGAGATATTTCTGCTATTATGCTTTAAAAACCTAAGTAGCTTTACTGGTCTTTTTTCTAATCTTGCTGGCTTGTTTATCAAGTACCATGTTGAATTGAAGTAAAGGTGGATATCCTTGTCTTGTTCCTAATCTTAGGAAGAAAACTTTCTGTCTTTCATCATTGAGTATGTTAGCTGTGTTTTTTTTTTTTTTCTTAATAAATGTTTTTGTTATGTTGAGGAAATTCCTTCTATTCCTAGCTTCTTGAGTGCTTTTATGATAAAAGTGAAATATATATTTTTGTCAAGTGCTTTTACTGCATCAATTGTGATTAACATATTTTAAAAATTATTTATGGTAGTGTGTTACACTGAGTATTTTGTTGTTGCTATTGCTTGCTTGTTTTTTTGTTAGGCCACTTTTGCATTCCTAAGATTAGTCTTTGTTGGATATGATGTATTATCTTTTTAAAATGCTGCTAAATTTTGTTTGCTAGTGTTTTGTCAGGATTTTTACATATATAGTGATTAAAGGATATTGGCCTGTAGTTTTCATTTCCTGTGGTGTCTTTCTCCGTCATTGGTATTAGGGTAATGCTGGTCTTATAGAAAAGTTAGAAAATGATTTACCTTCTTCTGTTTGTTGAAGAGTTTGTAAAGGACTAATGTCAATTCTTTAAATATTTGGTACAATTTACACTGAAACCATCTGATCATGTGATATTCTTTCTCGGAAAAATTTTTTAGTACAGTTTTAATTTCTTCATGTGTTACGCATCAACTCAGATTTTCTATTTCTTCTTAAGTCAATGTTATAATTTGTATGTTTTTAGAAATTTGTCCACTAAATCATGAATATCTAATTTGTGGTATGCAATTTTCATAATTTTATCTTATAATTCTATTTTTGTAAGGTTGGCCATAATATTGTCATTTTCATTTCTGAGTTTAATGTCTGAATTTCCTTCTACTTTCCAATCAGTATAGATATAGGTTTGTCAGGTTTTTTTCAAAAAACATCTTGTTGTTTTATTAATTCTATTTTTAAATCGTTTTTATTGGGATCCTTTTTTTTATATTAAATATATAATTAAACTAGGGAGAAAATGCACATATTTTAATCATAAGAATCTCCAATAATCCAAATCTAGCCACCGGAAAGTGAGACAAAGTTCAACAGAGAGATATCCTGCAAAATATTTAATCAGCACTTCTCCATCTATTACTGTGAATACTCCTTTCTCAACAAGGAATAAAAAATTCTACTATTAAAATGTAGGATGTGATAGTAACTCTTTTCAAAAAAGTACAGTATAAAAAGTGGAGGAAAGAATAAATTTATATTGCAAAAAATAAGTAAATATTGCTTCAGATCAAAATAAATGCCAACAGTAAAAATCATGTTGATATTATGTTTTAATGAAATGGCATTTTATCTTTATGGTATACTTGCAAAACTGTAATTCCAATCTAACCATAAAAAATAATCAAGCAATGTCTGATAGAGAGACACCCATCAAAATTTGACCAATATTCTAAATCTGTCAAAGTCATCAAAAAGGAAGCTCTAAGAAACCATTACAGTCAAGAGAAGTTTAAGGGGCTATGCTAAGTGAATAAAATGTGGTATTTTTAATAGGATCCTAGAACAGAAAAAAATACGTAAAACTTGGGGAAATATGAATAAACTATTAACTTCAGTTAATAATGCACCATCACTAATTCTAACAAATGTACCTTAGTGGCATAAGGTAATCATAGTATGGAAACTAAGTGAGGGAGTGTATAAGAACTTTCTGTACTATCTTTTCAGTTTTTCTCTAATTCTAAAACTATTTCAAAAATAAAGTCAATTTTATAAACAGTACTTGTCAAATGTGAAGAACATCTTTATAGTTTGTACATACATATTATTATTGCCAATACTTTTGTTATTATTATATTATAATGCCCAACATAGGCAATATATCACATAGACTAAACTATGTCCAAATTATTTGGCAAACATAGCTAAAAAGATTTTCTCTATATATGTTTGATGTAAAGAAACAATCTTTTATTTAGCCTTTTACATTAATCACAACAATGCAAAATAGCTGGAAACCATATCTTATTTTTATCAAAGATGCTTAAGTATAATTTTGTAATAAAAGAATAAATAACCTATGAAATCACACATAAAACACATTTTATTTCCTTCCAGCTTGTGAATTTCTTTGCCACACTAAGTTGATTCATGGTCGTCATAATTGCAACAAAAATTAGAAACAAGACATTTATTGTTAACAATAATGATGAGATGTTATTGCCAAACGCTAAAGATAATAACGCTTAAAAACAGCACTAATTCTAGGTTTCTCCATAGGGAGTTCTTAAATATACACACATAATTAAAGATAAGATGTTTAAGCCTCATATTCTTTTCAGCAGCATCCCTAACCCTTTTAGCATCAGGGACTGTTTTCGTGGAAGACAATTTTTCCACGGAAGAGAAGGTGGGAGGGGTGTCAGAAGGAATCATCAGACATTAGATTCTTGGAGGCACAACCTAGATCCCTGGCATGCGTGGTTCACAAAAGAGTTTGGACCCCTTTGAGAATCTAATGCCCCTGCTGATCTGACAGCAGAAGGAGTTCTGTTCATCTACCGTTCATGTCCTGCTGTGCGGCCCAGTCCTCATTAGGCTACTGGTCCTCAGTACAGGGGTTAGGTACAACTGCTCTACAGAAAACACATAATACATTTTTAGTAAGCAAGTAAGACCATGCAGTTGAGTAAACTGAGTTTTATTATGTTTATTTATGCATCTACTTTATATGATGTATTTGTTTGTCTTATGGTGAACCTATAATATGCAAATATCTTGTGCTTCATTTTCACTTCCTATAACCTCACACCTCCACAGTGTTTATTATCATATCCTGGAACTATTATACATGCTCAACTCTCACTATCCATGTGACTTTTTATGATATTGCCTCCCTCTTTCATCAGTCTGGAACCAATAACCCACCCCC
>NW_007259424.1:114578-147409 GCF_000164805.1 Carlito syrichta
CCCATTTTAACCAGTAATCTTGAGCCCAGCTCAACATAAGCATAGTTTAACGGAAAAATGTACACTTTTAAGTTAAATAGTTTGAGTTCAAATCTTGACTTTGTATGGGTGAGCAAAGCTTTGATACCTAATATTCAATCTAAAATTCTCTCCATGCTGACTTTAATGAGTGCCAGCACCTTTTAACTTTTCCAACCTTTATTTCCAATTCCAAATCCTGGGTTGATTACACATTCACCTGTCCTTGTGGTTGCTTTCCTTGCTGTTGTTACTGCTCACAATCTATTAGATATTGCCCAAGGGAATCACCATGAAAGACATGATTTCCAAAACCAATACTCCTGCTGACCTTCAGTAACCCTTTCATTGATTCTGCTTGTCACCTACCACATCCAGTCATTTTCTATTATCTATGAGCTTCAAATGCTATCCTTACTCTTTCTCCTTAGAGATGTCCCGGTATTGTACTTTACTGGAAAATTAGAGGCCACCTAATAGAAATGTGTAACTTATTGCCTCTGTACCTAAAAAAAAAAAAAAAAAAAAAAAGTGTGTTAATCCATATCTAGCTGCATAAAAATGGTGTTCTTTTTGCCATCTGGACCTAAATGGTGGGTATGAGGGAGGGTGTATATGCACACGTGTGTGTGTGTGTGTGTGTGTGTGTGTGTGTGTGTGTGTGTATGTATGTATGTGTCTTTGTTCTCTACCCCTTCTGAAAATGACCTTACGCTACCTTTTATTTGTGCTGAATTTTATTAATTGTCTTTTCATAAGTAACCTTATCAAAACTGGGATTATCTTCACCTTATCAAAACTGGGATTATCTTCTAAGTTTTAAATTTCTACATTCGATGCTTGGATCAGTACTTGTCATGAAATCATGACTCTGAGTTTTAGTAGAATGTCTATAACTATTTATTTGTAATTTTATAATTATAAAGATTATTTATATATTTAAATGATGGCTACCTAACTTTGTCTCATTATTAGCCAAAAATTACTAATATAGAATGTACATACCCAGAAAAAAGCACATTTTTTTCTCTTCTTATTTCAAAGAATCATGTTTATTTGTAACCATGGTAGTATAGGAATAGAATGCAGAATTTTAATTCTAAAACTTGAACACACACTTGGCTCTGGACTGTTTTTAGTGTTCTTTTTTCATAATAAATATATGATTTATAGTACAAATTTTGTGTTAATTTTATCCAATAGACACTTAAGTAATTTACAGGTCTCTACCTTGTCTATTAAACCCTGATTCTCCAAATTTCAAATACTGCAAGGAATATGCATATGAAGTAATTGAATGCATGTCACTACAATTTAGTGCACTTTGATTTTATTTGGGAAGTGCTGTTTCAATAGCTGAATTAGTGAAAAGAATTTGTAGGACTCATGCAGGCAATGTACAAGTAATGAACATATAGTATGAGATATGCTTATTTCAAAGTCACCAGAAATGAACTATATAGCTGATTAGAGGCTGTTCAGCTGAGCAGTTTAGAATTAGAGGTCCCCACTATAGGGGTCCATACAGTGTAGCAAGGGTGACACTAAAAATATAACTGAAATCCTTGTCAAACACATAGGACCCTCCACCCAAAGTTTCTGCACCAGAACTTCTGGGAATAATCATAATGTCTACATTTGGGGTTACTCTACCATCACAAGAAGGGCATCCCACAATCTACTATAGTATCCAAGTATAACTGCCTTTGTAATACCTATGTAATATGCTATATTATGTCTTGGCAATTATGTATCCTCCTATTAAAAAATGTAGATTAGGGTCTACAAGGAACTCAAACATGCCAAAAGGAAAACAAACAAAAAAAAAACCAGCCCTATTAACCAGTGAGCAAAAGACACGAATAGACACTTCTCAAAAGAAGATATATGGGCAGTCAACAAACACATGAAAAGGTGCTCAGCCTTACTTATCATCAGAGAAATGCAAATCAAAACCACATTGAGATACTACCTAACTCCAGTAAGAATGGTCATCATTAACAAAACAAACAACAGATGCTGGCGAAGATGTGGAGAAAAACGAGCACATCTACACTACTGGGAATGCAAACTAGTGCAACCTCTTTGGAAGACAGTGTGATGATTTCTGAAAGAACTAGAAATTGACCTTCCATATGACCCAGCAATCCCTCTATTGGGAATATACCGGGAGGAACTCAAATCATTCTACAAAAAAGATACCTACACACGTATGTTTGTTGCAGCTCTACTCACAATAGCAAAAACATGGAACCAACCATGCTGCCCATAGAACCTGGACTGGATTAAAAAATGTAGTACATATATACAATGGAATACTATGCAGTCATAAAGAAGGCCAAACACATGGACTTCGTAGCAACTTTGTTGAATTTAGAGTCGATCATACTCAGTGATCTATCACAGAGGCAAACAGCAGAGTAACATGTGTTCTCATTCATAAGTGGACCTTGAACAATTATCAGAATACTATAAGAAAGAAATTGGCTGTAGTGGGAAACTGCCAGGGGAGGGAGGTGGGATTGGCAGTTGAGGGAAACTGCCAGGGAGGAAGGGGCACACGTAATTAACAAGGGTACTTGCATAATGAACATTTGTATACCTAATCCTGAATTGTACCCCACATTTTTAAAATAAAGAAAAAAATAAAAGAAACTGTACATTATACTCTCTAGAGTTCTCTCTCTCTCTCTCTTTCTCTCTCTCATTTTTAGGAAAATAATTAATTTGTTTTTTGCATTAATAATTTAACTACTTCTTTGGCATGCATCCTTAATTCTTACTAGTTAAAATTTTACTTAAGCATTATTAAATAATGAGTGCAATGGCTTACAACTGTAATCTCAGAAATTTAGGAGGTTGAGGTGGGAGGATTGCTTGAGACCAGGAGTTCAAGACCAGCCTGAGCAATATAGGAAGATCCCATTCCACTAAAAGATATATTAAATATTAACTAGGCATCGTGGCATGCACCTGTAGTTCCAGCTATTCAGGAGGCTAATGTGGGATGATTTCTTGAGCCCAGGAAGTCAAGGTTGCAGTGAGTTTAAGCATGCCACTACACTCCATCCTGGGCAACAGAGCGAGACACAGTCTTAAAAAAAGGAGAATGAGGGGGTGATATTAAAAATACTCATTTCACTCATGTTATCAGCAGGTCATTTTAGAAGTGATTTTTTTAAATGGACATTTATTTGAAACAATGTAGTATACCAGATGTTTTATACTTTCTCAATATTTTTATTGAGGTTACTTGTGAATTTATAGAGTGAATCAACTATTTGGTATAAATGTTAACATGTAAACTGGAAATTTACATGTTTTGATGTATTATTTTGAAATATATTCTTCTTCATTTACACTGTGTGACATTCAATATTATTTTTGATGGCTAATCTCAATATTGACATTATGGACACCGTTGTACAGTGAGGATGTAATGTATCATCATCTTTCAGGTTTCTCATATCACAATTTGAAGATAGGATGAAATAGTCTCAGTGGGCCAGAAGACAAACACATCCATAATCGGATCTGCTGCCACTTACAATCTCAAACTATCACACTCCTCTGTCATGAATGGAATGGTAAAACAATGAGGATTGAAGAGAAAATAAAGCATTTGTTTCATGAAGAGCAATTCATCATAAAAGTTAGTTCAATCAATTGGAACACAGAGAAATCTTACTAAGAGCAACTCGAGCAGGAATCAAAATGAAATTCAAAATGAAATGATGTTAAAGGGTAATGCTGAAAAGTTGCAGTGATAACAAACCAATACTGCCTGTTGGTCAAATTGGTAAATAATACTTAACTTCATGAATGCATTTGAGTAACTTTTGGAAAGGAGTTTAGGTAAAATCAATGAATTAGGAAATGGATAAAGTCAAATGTTAAGCCTAGCTTCCTCTTCTACAATGCAGAGAGACTAACTGAATGATGTATGCCAATTACCTTCCTTTAGCAAGAAATTATGCCTGCTTTGTTTAATTTGTGATAACTTAGTACATTTTTGTGAGTTAATGGATGTTGTTTGATCCCATTTATTTCTATTCCTTTAACTGTTACTTTAACTCAAGCAATGTCTTCACTGTCATTTTGAAACTTACATGCACTACTAGATTAAACTCTAATTTAATTTGTTTCAGGCCAATTCTGATTGACCACCATCCTCTGAAAATGTTAACAAAGGCTGTCCCTTGGGCATACAGACAAGTATATGGCCAGTAAGAAGTTGAATGTTTAACAGTGTCTCTGTATATATTTCTCTTCTCCTAATTTTCTGGTTTATTTTTTATTTTTCCAGGTCAATCTTTTCTTTCTTTCTTTCTTTCTTTCTTTCTTTCTTTCTTTCTTTCTTTCTTTCTTTCTTTCCTTCCTTCCTTCGTTCCTTCCTTCCTTCCTTTTCTTTCTTAGTTGGAGTCTCACTCTCTCTCACAGGCTGGAGTGCAGTCACATTCTCATGGCCACCACAGCCTCTATCTGCTGGACTCAGGTGATCCTTCTACCTCAACCTTCTAAGTAGCTGGAACTACAGGCATGCACCACCGCTCCTGGCTAAATTGTCTTGATTTAATGTAGAGACAAAGTCTCACCAAGTCACCCAGGCTAGTCTCAAATCTCTGGGCTCAGGCAATCCTCTTGCCTTTGCCACCCAAAGTGCTGGAATTAAGGGCTTGAACCACTTGCCCGGCTTTCTTCCTTCCTTGTTTTCTAGCTTTCTTTTCTTTTTTTCTTTTCTTTTCTTTTATTTCCTTCCTTCCTTCCTTTTTTCCTGTGCCGGATGCTATACTCTATAGTAGGCTGATAATTTGAGTGATCCAAAGATGGGTACAGAAGTATCATAAGACATGCATTTCAATCAACTTTTACTTAACTAGTATTACAAAGGTATCTTCAAAGCAAAACAAAGTCCCGCCCTTGGAATATAGTGATGGAGAAGAAAAAAAAAAGCAAGCATTGCCACTCACTCATAATCTATTGAAAGTGACAAAGATTCCATATTTTTTAAAAAGTGCTGGGTGTGCCAGAAAAAGAGATGTGCAAAGGTCTATGCACAGGATACTCCCTTTGCATTATTGAAATTAATCATTTGCAAAGTTCTTTAAATCTTTTATGGGAAATAAAGAGACATTACTTGTCCCAAATTGTTTTATTAAACTAAGTGACATCCATACTCTCATCTGCTATCTCAGGACTTTCCCTTAGTCTTCTCTAAAAATATCTTTCCAGTATAATTTCTGTGCTGTTTTCCTGCATATATATGTAAGTTTTTAATTATCCAAACAAGGTGAACTGTTCTCTATATCCTTTTAATGAAAAACTCATCCCTTTTCTTAGCAGGTTTCTAAATAAAGTTCATACCAATGGATCTAGCTCAAATGGCAGTTTTCTTTGGAATCTTTTCCTAATATCACCAATTTCTGTCAAACTTATTCTGCAAAATGTAGTTATGCTTCTCTCTTGACACTTATCAGATCCCTGTTTAATTACAGTTATTTGCCTGTGTTTTGAATCTAACTTGCCATGCATTATTTAAATATGACAGCAGTAATAGTAACAGTAAATATGACAACATTAAAGCAATACTAGTTAATCTTTGTTTAACATTATGTATATGAAAGTACCATTAGAGGACTTTTTAATGATCTTGCTTATATTAAAGTTCTTATTTAGTCACCTCAATGACTCCTTCTGTTCAGCAAATGAGAAAACCATAGCAAATTGAGATTAAATAGCTTAAGTAATTTGCCATTTTGTCACTTTTGCCACATTCTATTAGTTAGAAACAAGTCACAGGCTTAGTCCTCACTCAAAAGGAAATATACACGACTGTGACCACCAAGAGGTAGGGACAATCTGAGCTATATTATAGCCTCTCCATCACAGTTCATCCACTACTTCCTCTCCTTCCAGGAAAAATGCATTCACTTTCTCCCAATGACCCTGAGTCTTATCCCATAAAACCATCTGCTCAAAGTCCATGCATTTTCATCTAAATTACATCCAGGTAAAGATAAGTCTTCTGGATGTAGTTTCTCTCACCCTATCAATCTGTAAAGCTAAAGAGTCAAGCTACCTGTTCTTCACACAATTAGACACACAATGGTGGTATAGTCAGAGATAGAAGAAATACACAACTTTGCTCAAAAAGAATGACAAAGATTCATTAGCTCATAGTGATTTTAAATTGAGCCAGGAAAAATGATGAATGTGCCCGGGGTAGATTTCAAAGCCTGGAAATAATTTTCCATGGCTCTTTCCCCTTAACTTCTGTGTTCTTCATTCCAGTCTCTCAGTCACTCTTCCTTTGCCATGGGAGTAGAATGTGTTTGTGTCTAAGTAGCTTTTTCAATCTGCTTCCTGCCCAAAGAATTTCAGAAATCTGAAAGTCTCTTTTTATTTTGTACTCTCCATGTTCCCTTTAGTCCAGGTTGACAGGTGTTTGCTAAAACAATTTTCTTGAAAACAGAATGGATCCTCTCTGCATCTCCGAGACATTTACTCCATTAGACAAAAGCCACACCCACAAATCCTTTCTAGAGAATCCCTCTTCTATTGAGAACTGCCCTAGAGAGAAGATTGAGTGGCAAGAGATTAAGCTTCTTGGAGGTCCTATTATTAGATTGTGAGGATCAATGAGACAAAACTTCAATAACTTTAAAAAGCCATTTTTTGTTACTAAATATTCTGATCATTTGATATTTGAAGTATTAGCAAAAGTTGTATTGTCACACCCTCAACTTTTTCCCTAACTCAAGCTTATTGAAACATAAAGTTTTTCTGACAATTCATAGTAACAATGTCTTAATTTTAACATCTTTTGCCATTTGAAAACGTTATCAAGTCTTTTTGATTTAAGAGTTCTTTCCTCAAATTATCCTTCTATATTTTCACATCTTAGTATAAGAAACTAGAAAAAAACGAGTGGCATCTTCAATTATTTTACCGAAGACCTCCTTCACTAAATAATCAAGTTCATCACTTACATTTTTTTGTTTTCCGCATATCTACCAAAGACAATTGTGCCAAGTTCTCTGCCAGTACACGAGAAGGATCTTCCTTCTTCCGGTTTCTAATAACATATTCCTTATTTCCTTTTGACCTATACCTGGCAATGTTCTCAAAGTTCTGATTCATAATAAATAGTCTGTTTAAGAAAATGTAATCTTTATCATTCTTTTCAAAAATGTCCTGATCTCTGTCCACAATTCCATGTTAAAGCCACTCTCACGTTTGTATTTATTCATTAGAGTAGCATTTCACTCTCGGGTACCAAAAGTAAGTAAATTCTCTATTGCTGCATATCACAATAGCATAACGCTACACACATTTATTATCCCATAGTTTGTGAGGGTCAGAAACTCAGACATGGCTTAGCTGAATCCTTTATTTCACAAGGCTACAGTCTCTCACAAAGCTACAGTCAAGATGTTAGCCAGGCCTGAGGTCTCATCTGAGACTCCACTGGGGACAAGATCATTCGTCAAACTCATGTCATGACTGAGTATATTCAGTTCCTCTTAGACTGTCAGATTAAGGGCTGGAAATTATCATTAGTTTTGGGATTTTTTGTTTTGTTTTATTTTTGCCTGTGAGCCTCTCCATGATGATGGTTTTCATTCTCAAAGTGCACAGAAAAAATCAATAGATAAGCTGATCACAAGGCAAAATTATAGTTTTTTGTGTTGTAATCAGTCAAGTGACATTCTATTATCTTTTATGCATTCCTTTGGTTAGAAGCAAGTAATAGCTCTTGTATAAAATCAAGAGGAAGATATTATATAAGGAATGAGTATCAAGAGGCAGAGATCATTGGTACCATTTTAAAGTTTGTTCACTACAGGAGGTACAACCATCCTACCTGAGAACTTTTTATATTCCTGGAAGGTATAAGAGTGAGATAGCAAATAAAGAGAAAATATAAGAAAGTGTGAGATAGTAAAGAATTATTGCACTCAGGTTAAATATTGCAATTCTCACCCCTGATTAAAAAGATTAAAGCCATTTTTACTGGACTTCAAAATACTTTCAAACAATAATATGAACATGGTACTTTTCTTTATAGTAATCTTCAAAGTTCTATTTAAACACAATCTTCAACTATGGTTGGCATGTAATATGGGCACAGTAATGGTATTTGCTTATACTACTTGTTAAAATGATGTGAGTTAAGGAAAATCTTATCAGCATGTTCAGCTAAAGAAACTCTCAAAAATATGAATTATGGAAGACAAACATACATTGTGAATAAATATAAACATCATAAGCAAAGAGAACATTGTTGGCTAGACAGGTTAATATACAAACAACAGGAGAACAAGAAGAAAAAATGATCCCAAAGAGAAAATATCATTCATTTACTCTACATGTCATGAACAATTCCCTATTTAAGGATACCACCCTCTCACTACAGATATGTAAAGGTGTATTGCTTGTATTTATACAAGAATATACTCCACACAATGCTCATCAAAAGATTCCTGTCTTTTTCACTGGTGGTGAGTTAATGCACCTTTCAGGACATCAATGTGTTTCTTCACTGAGGTTGCATAGACTTTTCTAACCATTACAAAGTCACAGGACCAAAGTAACAGGAAATGGTAAAGAAGCAGAGGCTGTTCCATAACATTTACATTCTGACTTTCATGCTACAAAGCATTAAAATTTTCTTAGCGTTGCATTCTTTGCATTCTGTCTTTTTCTACCGGCTGCTAAAATCTATGAGCTCATTTTCTTGGAGTTTAGGTTGATTTGAAAGTTTCTTTGCTATCATTAGCCAATGAAAACACCGGTTTGGCTTTTGTTGGAAATGGCTGGATATTTCTTATGGTTCAAAGCCAACAGTCCTTGGTGGCATGTAGACTTGCCTTTAAGGATGCAAGACCAGTAGAAGACACATTAAATCTCCTAGTTCCTCAACTATTTCTGTCAGATGAAATTAAAAAGAGAAAAATATTATCGAGAAGGAAAATGATATTGTTCCTTGTTAATTGTTCTGGATTTTAAGACAATGCTTCAGAAACAAGCCTATTTCAAAAATTATACTTAATATCTATTTGCACAATTACGTATAAAATCTAACATAAATTTTTATTGTTTATTTTGTTAAATAATTGTAACAACTTTACTAAATATATTTCTTTTATTTTGACTACAAAAACATGTATAACTATCTCAGTGTATTAGTTAGCACAGGCTGCCGTAACAAAATATCGCAGAATGGGTGACTTAAACAACAGAAATGTATTTTCTCACTGTACTAGAGTCTGGAAGTATCAGATCACAATCTGGTAGGCTTCACTTTCTGGTGAAGGCTTTGTTTCTGGCTGGCATTAATAGATGATTGCCTTCTTGCTATGTCCCCAAGTAGCTTTTACTCAGTGTGTGCATGGGGGTTGGGGAAGAGTCAATGTGAGAATAGTACATATACTGCTTATTAACTCGGTGGCTCAGCCTGTAATCCCAGCACTTTGCAAGGCTGAGGTGAGTGGATTACCTGAGTCCGTGGGTTTGAGACCCACCTGGGCAACTTGGCGAGATCTCATCTCTACAATAAATCGAAAAAAGTAGCCGGGCATTGTAGCGCGCGCCTGTAGTTCCAGCTACTTGGAAGGCTGAGGCGAAGGATCGCTGGAGCCCAGCAGGTCGAGGCTGCAGTGGCTGGGAGTAACTACTACACTCCAGTCTGGGTGACAGGGTGAGACTCCAACTCAAAAAAAAAAAATACTACTTATATTTCATCCAATCACAGCAGATCCAGCTAGGAGGGTCTGAAGAAAATCCCTGCATTGTTATTACCCACTGAAACAGTACAACATGGGATTAACTTTATGACAAAGGAGTATAAAAATGTATTACTTTATATCAGTTTGTGATGTTTTGGTACTGGATTGATAACATATATGAATATCCATATACATATATATTCATATGTATCCAAAAGAAAGTACATCAAAATCAAACAACTAATGTCAATAAGAATAAAATTATATCTCAACATGCCATTATATATAAAAAATAATGTAAATATAAATCCCTTCAGACAACATTAGACAATTCACTAGGTAGTCTTATTCTAGTTTCTTAAAACTAAAGACAAGGTGATGTTCTAGTGATTTACTAAATTTAAAGCAAAGGAGAGAGAGAGAGAGAAAGGGAGACATAGACAGAGAGAGACAGCTAGATAATCAAATCTTATACTCCACCATAAGGCTTTTTAGAGCCTACAAGTAAAACTTAGTTGGCTCTTAATGATGAAATAAAATACAATCATGTAAAAAATTAGACTACTTTCAGGCTATCTGAAATATTAGTGTTTTAAAAAGGTAACTGAAATATGTGATTCAGTCATTATCCTCATATTTCTGAACATTCTCGTCTTTCGTATGTTCATATTTTCTGTCATTTTACCTGATTTTTCCCCTTTTTATTTCTAGACCACCTTCACAGTTCATTTGCTTGCAATATAGCATAATTGGCTTTCCCCTTGACATGTTCTGAATACATGGTTTTATGTTAGGGCTTGAACAATGGAGCACATATCTCTGTCTGCCCAATAAACCAAATTTATGGAAGAAAAGCTTGATTTTTAAGCTCTCATAGACAGGGAGGATAATTTATCTTTTGCTTTCATTGAACTCATTTTACTTATTGAGGAAATCTATTTCAGATAAAGTAAAGCTTCTTTTCTCACCCATTTCCTGTGGGCCTTGCTTTATCTGCTACCTTTTGATTTTTCTCTGTAAGTCCATGGATTCCCTTTTGAAAAATTTTCGTCCTTCTAAGTCAGAATTCAAGACTAAAAAAAGAATTTTTCAAGGATTAGCCCCTCATTTCATTTTCCTTTTGTCACCAATGCTTGTGTTCAAAGTAGTAAACAACAAATATCTTCACTTCTTTTTTAAAAAAATTTCTTTTTAAATTTTAAGTCTTCACTTCTAAACACTTATTAAGTGGAGTAATGACTTGATGCTACCGGATTCTTTTCATCTTTTACTTCTTCCAGCATTTGATATTCATGACCACGGCCTCAGACTCTAAAATATCCTTTCAGGTCTGGTCTATCCTGTAGCCTCTGTATTGTGGATTTATCATGACAAATTAAACCCCAAAGTATATATCTTTCTCTGGTTCATATCATCTATATATCAGTCTGTCTCCACTCTCTCCAATACCTTTAAGTAGCAATTCTCTTTTTTTATTGATGACATGAGTAACTACCAAATATATACATATATATATTTATATACATATATATATATATGTATTTCTATTACCTGAGTTTTATTTCCGAAGCTTCAACTACTCACTGGAAACTTTGCATTAGAGTACCATTATTCCTAAATTATCATGGCTAGGAGCAGAAAGAGTATACAGTATCCTCAAATTCACCTTCTCTTCTTTCCCACCATAATAACACAGAAGTCATCACTTTCCCATTCATGATCATGCATATCAGATACAAGTAATATATCCATAATAACTTTTACATCTATGTTCTGCTGACATTCTTCAAACACTTATCTTCACATATTCACTCAGCCCCTCAATTTAATCTGGTAAGTATTGATTAAGCACAAACTGTGAGTAGTCTTTGCCCAAGGTCTAGGAAACAATGATAGGTAAGATCATGATAATATAGGGCTTAATTTTTAACAAGCTCACCTATTTAAAATTTAAAGTATATTCTTTCTTATAATGTTTTATAGACAATAGTATAATTTACAGCATAAAATATACCTTCTTATCATTTTTCATGGTTTTGATTATTTGAATCCATTCTGTTTTCTGCTCTATGCTAAATTTTTAACTAACACCTTTTGTTTTGACCAAAATATGTGACTAATGTACATACTTTCTTCAAATCTGAATGCCTATAATTATCTATCTTTATTACATTATTCTCATACAACGATAAGCACCAAAAATTGATCAGTTATCAATTACTATGCAGTTTGTTATCGTAAAGCAATTAGTGAATTTGTATATGATATAACTAGGTATAATTTATATGCATTTTATGACACATTGTATATCTGCATATGTGCATACATCTGTATATATCATACCACGCATGTGAATATTTATCAACTTGCTTAGATTTATAAGTGTATATATGTGGACATATATATGTGTATACATCTGTGATATATATATCCATAGATAAAATACACAAATATTACCCAAGATGGAGTTAGTAAAATGGGAAAAAATAAGACAAAATAAATTATTGAATTTATGACTTTGTTCTTTGTGAAGTTTCTTTGCAGAGCATATTAATTTAAAGTGCCACTACAAATACAAATATATAAGTAAACTCTTTCCTCTGTTGCAGTACTATTTTTTGAAATCAATAAGTGATCATTTTCTAAGCTCAAGGTTTTGTTGTTTTTATTTAATAATGTGTACCTTTATTTTTATTTTTTCTTTTAAAATTTATTTTATTTTAAATTTTAAATTCAAGGGATACCTATGCAGGTTTGTTACGTGGGTATATTGTGTGATGGTAAGGTTTGGGCTTTTATTGAACCTGTCACCCAAATAATGAACATGGTACCCATTAGGTAGTGTTCAATTTTTGACTCCTTCCCTCCTTTAGGAGTCCCCTGAGCCTGTTATTCCCGTCCTTATATTCATGCACACCCAGTGTTTAGTTCCCACTTACAGGTGAGGATGTGTTGTATTTGGTTTTCTATTTCTACATTAACTTGCTTGGAATAATGGACTTCAGATGCATCCATGTTGCCACAAAGACATGATTTCATTCTTTTTATGGCTGCATGGTATTCCATGGTACATCACATTTTCTTTATCCATTCAATCGTTGAAGTGCACCTAGGTTGGTTCCCTGTCTTCACTGTTGGGAATAATGCTGCAATGTTGCCTTTAAGCAGTCTTTAATTTTGCAGTGGCTCCATCACACAACATAATTGTCATGAGTATACTTAAATGGTGACTATTTTCTTTTATGGAAAACTCTAAAATTTTTAATGCTAAAACAACAATTATAATTCCAAAGGGTATCTTTTAAATCTCTTCATTTTCTATTCCAAATCTATTTGTTTAATTTTATATTATACTTTTCCCTCTACACCTCTAGCCTACAGAGGACAAAGTGGCTGCACTGTATTCATTCAATGCAATGGACACTGATTCCACACTCTTTGTGCTTTTTTGTTTTGCTTGTTTGTTTTTGTTTGTTTGTTTTTTGAGTTGGAGTCTCTCTGTTGCCCAGACTGTAGCACAGTGGCACACTCATGACTCCCTGCATCCTCGACGTCCCGGGCTCAGGTGATTCTTCCATTTAAGATACCCAGTAGCTGGAAGGGCAGATGTGTGCCACCACACCTGGCTAATATTTTGTAGAGATGAGGTCTCACTACGTTGCCCAGGCTGATCTCGAATTTCTGGGCTCAACCAGTCCTTTTGCCTTGGCCTCCCTAAATTCTGGAATTGCAGGTATGAACCACCATGTCTGATCCTTCTTTTTGCCTTTGATTTCACTGTTTTATTTACTACCATGTCATTCATTCCTGTCGGCAGATTGTAAATATATTTGTCTTTCCTCACTCATCCTGTCAGCTGAGAATTGTATCTTATAAAATATGTTTTCCCTCTTATTAGGTTTTATGCTCCTTGTTGTCAGTAGCTAGACTTTTTTCATTTTTTAAAAGTGCAACATAATGGGTAACACTTGGCTCAAGAAAGAGAGTTAATAAATATTAATCTCTTCTATCATTTTCGTTGCTCCAAACTCTTTCCGTTAATGAAACTATATATCTTTTGGTTGTTTTCTGACTTATTGTGAAGTTTTATAAAGACTTAATGGAGGGTTCACTGCTTAATGGATGGTCCACTGTTATAAGTATAGAATATGTATTTAATTGATGAAGTCATATAAATTTGTCTTAATTTTCATGAAAGTATATATAAGCCCTGCTCCAATGAAATTTTCTACTTTAACTCAATCTTTCAAACAAGTGTGTCATCTTGTTGTTAATAACCTTATTATAGAGGTGAAGAAACTAGCCAAGACATCTTAAGAAACTTACTTCAGGTCACACACAGTTTAAGAGGTGACACAGCAATCTTTAAACACTAGCAACCCAACCCCAAAACCCATGTCTTGGCCATACTGGCCAAGTCCTCTGATCCAGGTAAATCTGAATTTCTTTTTATCATTTGTTTTCAAGTACTTAAGAAAAATTTAATTTTAATAAACGACATTCTTACTTTAATTACATTTTAAAAAAGGAACCAAAATAGGTGCAACATCATCAACAGCATGTAAATTGTGGGAAGGGATAGTTATTCTCTAGAAATTTTTTCCTAAATGTAGACGCATTTATTGACCATATGATTTTTCCTGTCTCACAGTCTAAATCATCATCCACAACTAAGAATACAAATATATTGTTGTTGATTTTTAATTATGGATTAATACAAGAATAGTACAGCAGCCCTGAGAAGATTTACACTTAAGAAAAAAAAATTCAAGGAGAGTACTTAATACAGCCATGACTTTTCCATTGCCATCATTGTTTGCATGGTTGAAATGTAGCAAGGTATTCTTTCTATTCTTATTTCCTTTCATGGGATGCTCCAAGTCACAAAGAAAAAGAACTAGACTGGAATATTTTAGACCTGGATAAAAGCAAAGTGCTGACAGCTTATAACAGTAAACCAGTGAGGTTAATAATTCATAAATCAACATGTACCAATATTGATTATTAATATGCCCGAGTCAATTTCAAAACCCAAGGTCCTGAGATATATTACTTTTGGCTGATAAAATATTATGCAAACATTTTAGTACGGGTCTTGACAGAAACCAAATGTCACTTCACAAAGAGTAACTAAGAAGAGTTAAATTAAAGCACTTTTTTAAAAAGTATGAGAAAGTATCAAGGAAATCAACAAGGAATGATAAAGCAGATACCAAGAAGATAGCCACTAGCACTATTGGAAAAGTCAAGAAAGGAGGTCAGTTACCAGAACCAGATGGAGAGCTGGAACAAAGGAAGGGTTACCTCATGGCAACTATGGTCTTCAGTACAAAAATGAAGAGACTGCCTACATGTGGTTCTAGAGAGAAAAGACCCCAGGAAACAAATATCCTCTGTTACTTAACCTTTTCTCTGCAAGTACCCTGACAGTATTTTCCATTGGTATACAGTGACTGGAAGTTCCTCAGGATACTTTTAATGGATTCTAAATGGACACACACACACACACACACACACACACACACACACCCATGGATATCAAAATTCATGGATTCTCAAATCTCATATAAAATGGTATAGTATTTTCATATAACCTACACACATCTTCCATAAACCTTAAATTATTCTAATTACTTATAATATCTAATACTATGTAAATTATATGTATATAGTTCTTATATTCTATTATTTTTAATTTTTGTTATTCTTATTGTATTGTTATTTTTATTGTTTTTTCTGAATATTTTAAATGTGAAGTTAGGTGAATCTGTGACTATGGAAATCATGAATATGGAGGGACAACTGTATATATTAAATATAAATTTAATTAGATAAATAATTATTAGCACCACATTCCATGGAGATATTCTGGGGTTCTTGGAAAGTACAAGTGCATTAGCATGCATGATTATATAAATTACATATATAGCTATATATACATATATATATAATCAGAAGATATATAAATAATAATAATAATATATGTATATATACAAAGAATTAGAAGATACCAACTCATTCATTTGAGACCATTCTCTAACCATACCAAATTTGTGTGAGGATTGGCCGATGGCACAAACTATCCATATTTGAATGCGAAGAAACTGAATATTACAAATATCGACTTTTTTAGCTAATGTCAGTTGGTGGTCTGATTCCTACGTGGATTTCAGATTATTCCAAAAATACTTGATAAGACATGATTCTGTTCTCTTCTCCCTTCTCCATTTAAATAGCTGTTGGAGTCCAACATCTATATTCCCATAGCTTCATATAAATAGCTTTTGGAATCCAACTAAATATATACATATAATTGATATAGTAAAGTTTGAAGTCATAAATGCATGGACCATTAATTAATGATACTTGGAAGAGAATGCAGGTTTATGCTGTTTCACTCATAAATGGATATCTAAGCTAAGAGTCTGAATAAACTTCAGTGGGACACAGAAGACGTTAAAAATCTACATGTAAGAGCACGGTATTTCCACAGTCATCAGTCATTACTGGATTCAGAATCCAGAATCACATTCAAAGATAATTAGCGACAGCTGATTGACATTGGGGTCACAGATTTGGAAACTGCTACAAATTTGGAAACATGTACACATTAATATACCTTAAGTTGTATAATTGACAAATGCATGACTTGTTTTAGAGTATAAATAGTTTAAAAGATATTGAGTGTTTCCTATTTCAATAAAAGAGAACGAATAGTACAAGTGAAGGTGGAAATAGAGAGAGACAGCAATAAACTCACAATTTATTAATATATGTACATATGTGTTATATATAGACGGCTTCTGTTATGAATGATAAACTTGTGAATTTTGTAACTACTATATAAATAAAACAGGCCCAGTTATGTTCAAGAAATGGACTTTCTACCAATGCTTACACAACCATATTTATTTTTTTATCAGGAATGTTTAATTTACAAAAGAATCTACAAGAATCTCAAACGTGCTGAAAGGGAAAAAGCAAGCAGCCCTATTAAAAATTGGACAAAAGATGTGAATAGATACTTCTCAAAAGAAGACACACAAGCAGCCAACACACACAAGAAAAACTGCTTATCCTTATTAATCATCAAAGAAATGCAAATTAAACCCACGCTGAGGTACCACCTAACTCCAGTCAGGATGGCCATCAATAACTCAAAAGACACAGATGCTGGAGAGGATGCAGGGAAAAGGGAATGCTTATATACTGTCGGTGGGAATGTAAACTAGTACAACCTCTGTGGAAAACAAGGTGGCAATTCCTAAAAAACTCTAAAAATTGTCCTTCTACATGACCCAGCAGTCACTCTTCTGGAAATACACCTGGAAGCATTCAAATCTTTCTATAAAAAAGATACCTGCACATGCATGTTTATTGCAGCGTTGTTCACAATAGCAAAAACATAGAATCAACTGTGCTGCTTATTGAAAGTAGACTGAATAAAAAATAATATGGCACATATATATGATGAAATATTATGTAGTCATAAAGAAAGACAAAATTATGGACTTGGCAGCAACTTGCATGAGTTTAAAGTCTATAACACTGACTGATCTAACAGAGAAACAAATAATCGAGTCCCACATATTCTCACTCATAAGCAGACTCTGAACATTTATCATAATACTATAAGAAAGGGATTGGCAATAGCAGAAAACTGCCGGGGTGGTGGGACACACAACATCAAAAAGTACCTGATCTCAAACCAGGTGATATGGAGACCAAAAAGAAGCCCAAACTTTACCTATATGATGACGACTTGTATACCTAATCCTAAATTGTAACCCACATCTTTAAAATAGAAAACAAAATAAAAAAGAAAGAAGGAATATACACAGATTAATTATACTATATATCCTATATTAAAAATATATTGAATAATTGCTAAAATAAATACAGGCAATTAATTCAACTTTTTAAAAGAATGAGAAAATTTGACATTTGCATGTGATCAAAGCTTAACCATTGGCAAAGCCATATTTATGATCATGTAAGCACAAGATTCTATAAGCTCCTCACAAAGAGAATGAATATGGAAAACATAACTATAATTTACTGAAAATGTTAATTTTGGGTTAAAAATAACTACACCATTTTCAGCTAAAATGGTTTTCCCTGAGAATTTTTCAAGCGTACCTATTAATTAAAAATTCTTCAGAAATCAGTCATTATTATAACAGACACAAGCTTATTGAGGAGCACCAGCTGCTGGACAATTGTTCCAGCACACTCTCTCAGGGCCCATGTCACTCATTCACATCAGTCTCCTCCAGAAAACGAGGGTAGCATAAAAGAGAGGCAGAGAAGTCCTAGGGTGGGAGTCTTCCCTCTTTTCAAACACATATCCTAAATAAAGTCGAAAATACACTTTTTAAGTATGTCTCAATTTACTTATTTTATGAGCATACGGTGAATGATTGATATACCGGATTGAGTAATGCCATGCCCCACACACTCACCTCTCACCAAAATCCATGTCCACCCGGAACCTCACAATGGGACCTTACTTGGAAAAAGAGTCTTTCCAGATGTAATTAATTGAGGTCATACTGGATTAGAGAATAGGTCCTAAGTCCAACTGGTGTCCTCGCAAGAAGAGAAGAGGAGATACAGAGGTCACAGATAGAGAGGAAAGGCCATGTGACAACACAGGCACAGATTGGAGTGACCACCTGCAAGTAAAGGAAGTCCAAGGATTATCAGCAACCACTAACTGGTAGGAAGAGGAAAGAAAGCACTGTTTTCTAGAGAAAGGGAGGATGGCTCTGTAATCAGTTTGATTTTGAACTACTAGCCTCCATAACTGTGAGAGAGTAAATGTCTTGTTTGAAGACCCTAACAATGGCAACACTAGGAAATGAATACAAGGGGACTAGTAATTTTGGATGAGAGTGAAGTTAAAAGTTGTGACTATCTTAAGTAATTATATGAAAAGTACAACTTACATCAAGAAAAGAAAAAATAAATAAAATGAAATCCAGAAAATAAATCACTTTTAATATTTTGTTGTTTCATACATAAACCTAAGAGGTAAAAATACATTATAAATATATTTCAGATATTCCTAACATAATCTTCGACTCTATTTCGCTAAGTTAAAAAGCTTAGCTACAGTTTGGGATACTTTAAAATAAGCTTATGCACTCAGCTTTTAATGAGACTATTTCAGGTAATGATATATAATTAAAAGCATGAATCAAAACTTAAGCTTGGCTGAAAAGATTTCTTCTACTAAAATCACAATAAATTTACGCAATATTCAATGGATTTTAATACTTTGGAAGTTAAAATAAGTAAACTTACAGGAAGTATTAATGCTCATGTTGTAATAAGGAGAACAGTCTTGTTAACTCAAGAGAAAGGGGTATTGTGCATTCCCTTTTTATGTGTTGTTATCTACCTTGACATCTCAAGATGAGAAATTTCCAATACTCTAAGACAACAAAAGATTCTTAATCTAAGTTTTTAAAATGAAAATCTCTCTCTCTCTGACAAGAGTGTGGTCCTCTGGACAAAGAACATGGAGTTGCCGCCATGTCAGATAAATCAACTGCCAGCCCCTGAAGGGTGAGTAAAAGGGTTGTAGATTGTATATTTTTCTGTCACATGAGGAAGAAAATGTGGATCAGTCTA
Source organism: Carlito syrichta (assembly GCF_000164805.1). Taxonomy (NCBI): domain Eukaryota; kingdom Metazoa; phylum Chordata; class Mammalia; order Primates; family Tarsiidae; genus Carlito; species Carlito syrichta. The sequence goes on from NW_007259424.1 coordinate 133,961, forward strand.
ATCAGGTAAATTGGCTAAGCGTCTTATATTTGTGTGATTTTTGTCTACCATTTTCCTTCCCTTCCTTCTTTTCTTCCTTTCTTAAAACATCTCTTTATAATTCTGCTTGTTTTCTTTTATATTAAGAATATATTCTGCTTTAAAATGCTTCATTTTTTACATCATGCTGTCCACAGTATTTTTTCTTGATTTTATTTTCTACTATTATTTTTAAAAAGTGTTTCTACTCTGGTTTGACTCCTACTGCTATAAGATGTAAGATTTTGCTTAAGATTTTTATTAAAGTTTTACAATTTATTTATTATTATTATTTGATCCAAGGTATCACTCTGTCATCCAGACCAGAAGGCAGTGTCACGATCATGGCTCAAAACAGCTTCAAACTACTGGGCTCCAGTGATTCTACTGCCTCAGCCTCCTGAGTAGCTGGGACTACAGGCGTGCATCACCATGCTCAGTGACTTTTTTTTTTTTTTTGTAGACACAATGTCTCACTATGTTGCCCAGGCTGGTCTCAAACTCCTGGGCTCAAGCAATCCTCCTACCTCAGCCTCTCAAAATGTTGAGATTATAGACATGAGCCACCACATCCAGCCTCATTTACTATTTTAAAATAAAATATTTTTCTATGTTTAGGTTTCTTAGAACATTATGTAAATATATTTAGTCAAGTAATATATTTATGAGATCCTTTATTCACAAAGTTTTACTCTGAGAAGACTCAGTTTTTCCTCTGTGCCTTCCTCTAATTTGACCCTTGTTTCTTGTTTTCTTTTTTCTCCCCATTCCCACATGGCATTTGTCATAAATAATTATGTTATTGCATAGATTATCTTAATATCTTACTGGAGAAGCCTTTGCTTTATTATAATTTCTATATTGCCTTCCTTCCTATTCCTCAAGCTCAGCCAGGTCCCATCCTGCACCCACAGGTCTTGCTCTGGCTCTTTCTTCTGTCTTGAATGCCCTATGCCCAGGAATCTGTTTGGTTGACCTTCACCTTCTGAAAGTTTTCAATGAGGTCTTTAAAAAAAAAAGATGTGGGGTTCAACAATTCAGGATTAGGTCCACAAGTGGTCATCGAACAGGTGAAGTTTGGGCCTCCTATTGGTCCTCCCTTCACCTGGTTTGAGATCATGTACACTTATTAGTGTTATGTGACCTTCCTCCCGGAAGCGTCCCACTACTGATAATCCCTTTCTCATAGTATTGTGGTAAATCTTCAGGGTCCACCTGTGAGTAAGAACATGTGGTACTTGGTTCTTTGTTTCTGTGATACATCATTGAGTATAATAAATCCATCCATGTTGCTGCAAAGTCCGTATTTCTGTCTTTCTTTATAGTTGCATAACATTCTATCATGTATATGTACCTCATTTTTTTTTTATCCAGTCCTTCCATACAACCCACCAATCCCCCTTCTGGGAATATGCCTGTAGGAACTCAAATCATTCTACAGAAAAGCTACTACCAATGAGGTCTTGCTACCTTAGTGAATAATATGGTTCCCATTCCCTCTCTGGCTCCATTTTTTTTCTTTCATAACATTAGTCATTTTCTTATATACTGTGTAACTTAATACATTATTATGCCTATGATTTAGTCTCTGCTTTTTCCACTAAAAAATAAAGCCCACAAGAGCAAGAGTTTTTGTCTTTGGGGTTTAAAGGTATATCCTAAGCACCAGGATAGTATTTAGACCATATCTAGTTCAATTGTATGTTTTTGAGTAAATGCACTAATGCATGATTTAAAAAACTCATATATCATATATCAGATAAGTACTATTTACTCCTAATGATTGCTTTATATAAGCTTTAATTTCATTCCACAACTTGAGAGATTCTGTAAATTTCTCTACAATTTCCTCAGATATGGAAATTTATGAAAATTTATCCTGTAGTTTTTCTCAACAGAATTTAAATATTGGTAATTTATATTCTCTTCATTGTAATTTCATATTTACTAAATTGATAAAATTGGCATATGCTACTTTTATTTTATTTTTATTGTTATAAAAGCAAGGTTTGTTATTAACAAGAAAGGGGAGGTAGTTATTCTCTAAGCAGAAGAAATCCACTTAATTAAGGTATTTATTGAGACACATAGATTTTTACACCTTTGTGCCTATGTTGCTTTTTTAAGGTCTTCATAATCTTGCATCTGTAAAGTTCTAGCTTATTATAATTGAGTTTGAGAGCAAGCGAATTTTCACTCATTTACTTATAGCTAAAAATAATTTTCAGAACTTATAGTTACACCCTAGCCATAAAGATACATAGTTAGAGTCTCTTATTTACTGAACAAATGTCTAGATGAAAGAAATCTTAGTTTGAATGTTGTACTAGAAATTTAAAATTTTTGAATAGACATCAAATATGTATAACTGATACACTATTATAAATTACTTAGGCATCTTTTCTATGCTTGTATACCTTTAATCATTATCTCCTATAAAATAGGTAAATATTAAGATATAGTGACAAAAAATCTTTTAATACTACCATTTGCACACATGAGGTTAGAAATATTATTCCTTTTGGAAAATAGACTGCAGAGTCTTTGATATGTTAATCAAATTTTTGGCAAACATTGCATTTCAATTTAGTGGCAGAAAAATCATCCAAAAATTAGTCTTACAAATTAGTAGTTTTTGCCTTTGCTAAAATTAATATATAATTATCAAAGAATGAATACTTTAAAGATGATAAATTAACTGTGAATACTTGCTTTTAATGTCTAGCTAGTCTTATATGACTATGATAAAACAATGAGATAACTTGCTTTAGGACATTTTGCTAATGCTACATGACATCCATGTCAGAAGGAAAATTGTTCATCATGCTACTTCAAGGCAGTTCCACAGGAGTTATATTTTACTTCTAGTGGTGATTTTGTTTGGTTTTTTTTAGCTTTTAATTGCACAAAATGTCAAGAAAGAGAATGCCTCTAAGAAAAATACAATACACATCAACTCAAAGAGTTACCAAAAATAAATAAATAAAAATGCAAACTTACTATGTTCCCAATACAGATTTTAAGGTTCCTTAAGGGTACGAAAATAGAAATGGTATTACTGCTTCCAAGAGGGTAGAGAGGGTTGTCAAGGGGCCAGATATTTTTAAGATATGTTGTCTCATAGCAGAGAACAGAAATGTTTTATTTGTAAAAGTAGGTGTATGAAAAGGAAAAATAGAAATTTTGTAAACTGATATGCACAGCAAGTTTTTACCTTTGCAATTGTATCTTCAGATGCCATAAGAAATTCATTAAGTAATGAATTCACAGCCAAGTCCTCAAAAGAAAATAAAGCAAAATCTAAAATTGACTGGTGGGAATTTATCAAGCTAAAACATTTTTTGTACAGCAAAATAAGCCATTAAGACAGGAAAGAGGAAATCTCCAGAACGGGAAAAATATTCACAAGGTATGCATCCAATAAAGGCCAAGATCTACGAGGAACTCAAATGAATTAACAAGGAAGAAAAAAAAAGAAAAACCTCATTAAAAAGTAGGCAAAAGACACTTCTCAAAGGAAGACATTCAAGCAGTCAACAAATATATGAAAAATGCATATATTTACTAATCATCAGAGAAATGAAAATCAAAACTACAATGAGATACCACCTCACACTGCTCAGTATGGCTATCATTAAAAAGTCAAAAAGCAACAGGACTTGTCATGGCTGTGGATTGACTGGAATGCTTCTACACTGTTGGTAGGGTTGTGAGCTAGTTCAACCTTTGTGGAAAGCAGTGTGACATTAACTCAAATAACTAAAAATTGAGCTTCCATATGATCCAACAATCCAACTTCTGAGAATATACACAAAGGAACATAAACCACTCTACCAAATGACACCTGCACACGTATGTTCATTACAGCACTAATCACAATAGCAAAAACATACAGCCGATCAAGAATTAAATGGCTAAGACTATGTGGTACATATACAAGATGGAACCCTACACAGTCATAAAAAGCATGTCCTTTGCAGCAACATGGATGCGGCTGAAGACCATGCAGCTAAGAATGAATCACAGAAATAAAAAACTCAATATCACATGTTCTCGCTCATAAGCAGACCCTATACATTGGGTATGCAAACACAAAGGCAGGAACAACAAGTGCTGCGCACTGGCAAAGGAGGAAGGGAGGAAGGGGGGATAAGGAGCACACGATCACCCCTTAGGTACCATGTTCACTACCAGTGGTAGAGATGGTACCAGTGGTGCCATTCACTTGTATAACAAATCCTAACATGTACCCTGAAAATCTGTAATTAAAAAATAAAATAAAAAACAAAATCATTATCATAGACTTGGGTCATATAGGCAATAGTTGAATTTTACATTTAGAATGGAGTTATTTAATAATTTTCTCATTGTCAGAAACAATTATAATTAATTTATTATAATGTTCTAATTTCTAGGGCAAGAAAGGAAATACAAATAATCTATTTTGGAAAATTGAGGGAGTTGACATTAGAGAAAGGTTGGAACACTGATTTAAGAACTAAGTAATTAGATGTGGATCATGAAGAAATGGTAGCAATTTAAGATTGTTCACAGGTATTAAACCTAGGTGACTCAGTAAGTTACTGTGGTATTCTCTGAGAGAAATGAACAAGATCTAAAATACATGAGCAAAACTGGGTTCAGATGTTTGTGAAGCAAGTTGGAAAGGATGATCACAGGGTGCTTAAATCTACAGGTTTGGAGCCATGAATAAAATATGGGAAAGAAATTATCTCAGCCACTATTTGGGGCAGGAGAGAAAGGAGGGAGGAAAGGAGAAAAAAGAAAGAAGTGGGAAAGACAAAGAGAAAGAGGGAGAAAGGAAAGGAGGGAGGAAGCAGAAAGAAAATAGATGAGAAGAAACTCGAGACAAAGAAAGCTTTCAAGATTGTACTGAAGTATCAGCTGAAGTCATAGATTTAGCATTTACCTTTCACAGTGCAGGTGAAGGACTTGAGAAAATGACTGTTTGACATGACATTAAAGACTAGAGTAAATATACAAGAATGAGGAAAAAAAAGTGAGAATGATGGGGGCACCGGAAAAAGGCTGGTGGACATAAAAAATAAAGGACTCTGATTGCAACGAAAAGGAAATATGGAACTTCAAAATGGCTAACTAAGAGAAATGGAAGAGCTGGGAAACAATAGCATTAGTGAGTTTGAAGAACATTTTAAAGGGATGCAAGAAAGTAGCAGCACAAAAAGTTAAAGGATCTTGTTGGGTTTATTTCTTGTTCAATTTGGGTTTAAAGAAAGATAAGACATTTTATAAAAAGTTTGAGGTGACGCATTATACCAGCAGCCATCAACCAAAGTGTCCACATATGCAACCTGATTTTATTTTCTTAAACTTCAAGTATTTTTATTTTTAAATTAATTTTTTATTATAGAGATATGGGGTACAAGCAAGGATTAACTACACAAGTAGGCTGTATGCTTGTGAACTTTTTGGCCTCTAACTGGCCCTCATTCCCCCCTGTATAGAGCGAGGTGCCCTTTGTGTTATTGTGTGTCCCTAACCCCGTGTCTCTCCTTCCCCTTGCAGTGCCAAGCAACTGCTGATCCCTCCTCTGCGCTAATGTGATAAATGATCAGGTCTCACTTATGAGTAAGAACATGCAGTGTTCTTGGCTTTTGTATATCCAGCTGTCAGGAAACAGAAAAAATACTCAACTGTTTGAGAACTTCCTTTCTGTCAGGAGCATTGAAATACCCCTTAAATGATAGTGGGAAAATTAGAAAATATGAGGCTCTCCCTTTCAAATGCACCAAGATATTAAGCAATTTTATACATCTATTCTTGCTTGTTATAGTGTAAACAAGGAGAGAGTTTTTCTACACGATCCAAGAGATCAAGTCTAGTAGGTCTGTGTGGTTGTATCACCAAGGGGGTTGTTGAAGAAGAATGATAACAGAAATATTGCTAACATCGCAAACTACCTATTGAATGGTGTTTAGTAACTAGGTTGTGTTTTGGTGTAAATTACAAAATAACAAGAGTATAGTTAATATCCAGAAACTTAAAAGAAAGATAATTCCATGGCCAAATGAAAAAAAAAAAAAAACTTCTTGGGAGAAGGCATTGCAGAGCACCATTGTCCAAATTCTGGGGCGTGTTATTTAATGAGCACCGTTACGAGAGAGAATGACAGGAATAAGAGTTAAGTCTGGGCAACTTTGAAAAATTGTCTTCAACTTCCCAAATGACATTTTTAAGACTCCAGGTGACATAACATTCCTGACAAGCTAATAGATATTAACCTGTGCTCAGTTCCTGGATAGACTCTTGCTGATATTCTTTCCTGTTGTCTCTAGAAAGAACAATCTCTGTCAATTATGTGTATTGTTGTGTGGTATGTGGAATGCACACATCTTGTGGACTAACTGCCACTTACAGGGAGGGCCTAGGAATCCCATGCTTCACATTGAGGGACAGGCATGTCTTAGACAAGATTGAAAAAATTAGCACTTCAGAAGGATGCTTCCCATAATGTTGATAGGTAGAAATGTTCCATAGTTTGTTTTAGACTGCTTCATTTCTCTCATTTTCCAGAGCTAATTGCTTGTAATTATACCTTATAACTACTTGAGTCTTCCCCATTTTCTCCATGTCCACTTTACCTCCTTAGCTATTCTCCTCTTGATGTGTTACCTGGGCTACTACAATGGCTTCTTAGTTGATCTATCTCTACATATACATGATCTTACCTCATATCCTTCTTTGAGTTGAACAATTTTGCAGAAAGAAATAATGACAAGATGAAGTCTGCTGAGGGCATGACTGAAGGATGGCCAGTGAAGGGACAGAGTGAAATCTTTTTTTTTTTTATAGTCATTTACAATGACTTGGTATCATTTCAGACCAATTTTCTCATCTCTGTCTCCACTTGTCATTTTCTGTTCTTTAGATTTCCTAATAGAGCAAGGAGGGGAGGTTCATTAATAAATATCCTGGAATGACTTATTGGGGTGGAAAAACTACAGATACTCAACTATATTCAAAGGATAAGCAGATTTTTTAAGTTTTTTTTTTTAAATTTGGGAAATAAATACTTGAGATGTACCATATTATACACATAAAATGAATATCATTTAATAAATAACAAAATTCTTCGTGCTGTTTTGTTTTTGATTTGGGTTTTGTTTTTGTTTTTGTTTTTTTTGAGTTGGAGTCTCACTCCGTTCCCCAGACTGGAGTGCAGTGGCCGCTCCCGGCCACCGCAGCCTCCACCTGCTGGGCTCCGGCAATCCTTCTGATCCTTCCGCCTCAGCCTTCCAAGTAGCTGGAACTACAGGCGCGCGCTACCACGCCCGGCTGTTTTTGATTTATTGTAGAGGAGGTCTTGCTTGCCCAGGCGGGTTTCAAACCTACGGGCTAAGGCAATCCACTCACCTCAGCCTCCCAAAGCGCGGGATTACAGGCTGAGCAACCGAGCCCGGCTAGTGCTGTTTTTTTATACCTCATTGCTGGCTCTCTCTCTCTCTCAGACTTTTGTATCAAGAACACAGCAATAAAGGGAAAGACTGGTAGAAAATATAAGGAGAAAAGTGTGTGTGTGTGTGTGTGTGTGTGTGTGTGTGTGTGTGTGTGTGTCCATCTACACACTAGTTTTTGGCAGGTAATAAGACTTTCCAAAATTTCAGAGGAGGCTGGCTCATCCTGTCTTGTTGCTTATCATCTACAGTCAGTTTACAGGTCATCTCAGGCTGGCTGGTCTATGATGGCTTTACTCTCATATCTTCAGGTTATATGGCTGTAATCTAGAGCAAAAGGAGTGACTAGACCGTCTGGTGTGTGTAGCAGTGGGTTTCAAATGGCAGCAGGAGGTTTTCCAAATCCTTGTTTCGCATTGTGTTTCCTTCTGCTTCCTTGGCCAAAGTCCAGAGTCAGTGTGAAGGGCACAATCTAAGGTATGCATCCATTTAAATAGCAACAAATAATATGCAACTAATGAATAAACTTCATAAATATTGTTCAATATATCTGCTATGAGAACTATAGAACATTACTTTGGGAAATTTTGAAAGAGCTAAATAAACGGAGATATATACTGTGTCCATGTTTGGGAAAGAGTCAATGCTGTAAAATGTAGTATACATTCAAAGTAATCTACCGAATTAACACAAACCCAATCACAAACCCAGGAGATTTTTTCAAGAACTTGGAAAATTTTTCCTATAATGTGTATGGAAATTCAAGAGATCTAAAATTTCCAGAGCAATCATAAAAACAAATAATTTAAACAGCTTAAACTACCTAGAGTTGAAGAAGTATTATAAATTCATACTAATCAAGATAATAGAGTATTGGAAATGCAAAGGAATATAAAATGGATCAACAGAACCAAATAGAGAATACAGAAATAGACACACTTATAATAAGAAAACTTGATATTTGATAAAGGTTCTGATGTAGTACCAAAGAAAAATACAAGTCCTTCAACAAATATTCTGTAACAATTGGAAATCTATATGGAATAAAATTAATGTTGAACACTACCTCATATCATATGCAGAAATAGATTGTAGACCTAAATTTTAAAAATAAAGACAAAATGAGCCTACAGGAAAACTAATTTTAGATTGTTGCTATAATTTGAGTAGGCAATGATTTTTTAAAGAAAGGATACAAGCCGGGCTCAGTGGCTCGGCCTGTAATCCCACACCTTTGGGAGGCTGAGGTGAGTAGATTGCCTGAGCCCACGGGTTCAAGACCTGCCTGGGCAGCGAGACCTCTTCTCTACAATAAATCAAAAAATCAGTCGGGCATGGTAGTGCATGCCTGTAATTCCGGCTACTTGGAAGACTGAGGCAGAAGGATCGCTGGAGCCCAGCAGGTTGAGGCTGCGGTGGCTGGTAGCGGCCACTGCACTCCAGTCTGGGCGACAGAGTGAGACTCCAACTCAAAAAAAAAAAAAAAAGAAAAGAAAGAAAGAAAGGATACAAAATGTACTAAAGACAAAGAAAAAAATGAATAACTTGGACTTCAAAATAAAACAAGTTGCTTATTAATAGCAAAGAAATGATAATGAATAGAAAAAGCACATTCTGGGAGAAAATATGTGCACATGATATTCTAAAATGTCCCCAAATAGGCAACAATTTAAACTAACAATTTATTAAAATGTGTAAGTGACACATAAGCACTTTGAAATATGCTTATGCTCAGCATCATTATTTATCAAAGAAATGCTATTTAAAACCATTTCAATCTACAAATCCCTCAGAAGAGCTAAAGTTCAAAAAACTAAAAGTGCAAATGTTGGCCAGGGAGGGGAAGAAACCGAATTCTTATCCATTGTTAATAAGAATTCTATAGCGAGTATATAAATTAATTATTGTATTCATATAAAAAAATCTTATATAGAATTGATTTAAGGTTAAAAATCCATTTACAATTAGCATTTCATTGTCATTTTCTTTTTCATATCCTTACCCTTCTTTCCTGATTTGTTAGAGGAAGCTTCAGTCTCAACACAGCTAGTGGCTTTAATGTGTAAGCACATATAAGAGAGTTTTATATTATCTTTTTAGAAAATTCAGTAATGCTAGGGACAGGAGAATATTTAATTTTGTTTACTGATTTTTTTTAACTTTATTTTATTATGAGGATGTAGGGTACATGTCAAGATTAGGTACATAAGTAATGCAAATGCAGGTGAAGTTCGGGCCTCCAACTGTTCCTCACTTCACCTGATTTAGGACCAGGTACCCACTGTGTTGTTACTTGTTCCCCTGCACTGCCCCTTCCCTAGCAGTGTCCCACAATTGCGGATACCTGCTTTGTGCTTTTCTGATTAATGTTCAGGATCCATTTATGAATGAGAATATATGGTATTCAGATCTTTATTTCTGTGATACATCTCTAAGAATGATTGTCTCCAGTTGCAACCAATATGCTGAAAAGTCTGTGATTTTGTTGATCTGTGTGGTTGGATAATATTCCATTGTGTATATATACCACATTTTCTATATTCAGTCTACCTTTCATTGACATAAACGTTGGTTCCATATTTTTGCTAGTGTGAATAGTGCAGCAATAAACATGCATGTGCAGTTGTCTTTTTTTTTTGTAAAAAGATTTATATTCCTCCAGGGATATTCCCAGAAGAGGAATTGCTAGATCGTGTGAATCTGCAAATTATTTTCCATAGAAGTTACAGTAGTGTGCAATCCCACCAATAGTACTGAAGCATCCCCTTTTCCCCACATGCACACCAGCATTTATTGTTATTTATTTATTTTTAATTTTTATTTTTTTATTTTAAAGATATGGGTACAATTCAAGGTTAGGTGTACAAATGATCATTATGCAGGCTCCTTTGTTGATGAGGTGTGCCCCTACTTCCCCAGGCAGATTCAGATTACTGCCAATTGCGCTTCCCAGTCCCCCTCCCGGTAGTTTCCCACTACTGCCAATCCTTAATTTAAAGTATTATGATAATTGTTCAAGGTCTGCTTATGAGTGAGAACATATATTACTCAGTTCTTTTTTTCTGTGAAAGATCACTCAGTATTATAGGCCCTAAGTCAATCCAGGTTGCTGAGAAGTTCATGATTTTGTTCTTCTTTATGGCTGCATAAAGTTCCATCGTGTATATATACCAGATTTTTTGAATCCAGTCCTTTTTTGATGGGCAGCACGGTTGGTTCTATGTTCTTGCTATTGTGAATAATGCTTTGATAAACATACATGTGCAGGTATCTTTTTAATAGAGTTATTAGAGTTCACCCAAGCATATTCCCAGTAGTATTAGTGTCAAAAACATGTCAAACATGTCAGAACATAGAAAAGAAGCTTAAAAAGGAAGAGAAAAACCTTCAAGAGATGAGCAATTATTTCAAGAAAACAAACCTAAGATTAATTGGACTGCCTGAGGCAGAGAGACAGAGATCACCTTGGAACAAACATTCCATGAAATTATTCCAGAAAACTTCCCTCAACTCATCAGTGGCATGACCATTCAGTCACAAGAGACTCAGAGAAACTCTGAAAGACAACAAATGAGTAGACCAACTCCTAGACACATAGTAATTTGCCTATACAAAATAACTATAAAAGAAAAAAAATCCTAAAGGCATCAAGAAAAAAATCAGTCTACCTACAAGGATAGACAAATTAGAATAGCAGCAGACTTATCCACAGAAACACTTCAGGCAAGAAGCCCTGGAACCCAAACTTCAAAGTTCTCAAAGAAAAGCAATTTCAATCAAGAATTACCTACCAAGTTAAGCTAAGCTTCATCGGTGATGGAGAATTAAAATCTTTCCCAGACATTCAATCCCTAAGATCTTATGCTGTCTCCAGACCAACTCTACAAGAAACACTTAAGAAAGTATTAAACACAGAAGAAAAGAAAAAGAAAGCAACAATGCCCTTCACAAGAATGCAGGAAAAAGATTGAAAACACACATGAATCAGCCCAAAAATCAGAAGAAAGAAAATAAACAGCAGCAACAACAAACTCTATATGAACCTCATAAAGGAGAAACTCTTACATCTCAATAATTAGCCTGAATGTGAATGAACTAAATGCACCACTGAAAAGACATAGAATGGCAAAATGGATAAAATATCATGAGACAACAATATATTGTCTCCAAGACTCATCTCACTAGAAAGGACACTCACAGACTCAAAGTAAGAGGATAGTAAACAAAATTTCAGCACAAAAGAAAGCAGGAGTCACAATCTTAATGTCAGGCAAAATATCCTTTAAGCTATCAAAAAAATAAAAATGATATGAAAGGCCACTGCATAATGACAAAAGTTTCAATTCATCTACAAGATATATCTATCCTAAATATATATGCACCAAATATAGGAGCACCGACTTTCATAAAGCAGCTTCTAGGTAAACTTAAAAAAGATATTGACTCTAACACTATCATAGCTGGGGACTTAAATACTCCATTCACGACCCTAGACACATCATAAAGACAAAGAAATCAATAAGGAGAACCAGAACTTCAATGTGACGCTTGATCACATGAACTTAATTGATGCCTACAGAACATTTGACCCAGCAACTACAGAATATACATTCTACTCATCACCACATGGATTGTACTCTAAGATCAACCACATCTTCGGCCATAAATCAAGCATAAACAAATTTCACAAAATTGAAATCTTGCTATGCACCTTCTCAGATCACAGTGGAATAAAAATAAATATCAACACCAACAAAGCTCCCCCAAAACCCACAAAGACGTGGACACCAAACAGCATGATGCTAAGCAACTTCTGGGTCAACATGGAAATCAAAACAGAAATTAAAAAATACATGGAAACAAATGAAAATAAAGAAACATCTTACCAAAACCTCTGGGATGCCTTGAAAACAACACTAAGAGGGGAATTCATATCTCTACAAACACACATGAAGAAAATGGAAAGATTACAAATTAACAGCCTAAAAAGTCAAGTAAGAGAACTGGAAAAGTAAGACCACTAAAACCCTAACTTCAGCAGAAGAATCCATATTATCAAAACAAAAGCCCAAATTCGGGACATAGAAGACAAAAGGGGAATGCAAAAACCCAAAGAAACAAAAAGTTGTTTTGTGTTTTTTTGAAAGAATAAACAAGATTTATGGTCCCCTAGCTAGACTGACCAAGGAAAAGAGAGAAAAAGCCCAAATAAACACAATCAGAAATGCAAAAGATAAAGATACAACTGACCCCAAAGAAATGCAAAAGATTATCAGAGACTGCTGTGTACGCTTATATGGAAACAAACATTGAAAACTTAAAGGAAATGGAGGACTTTCTGACATCACACAATCTCCCCAAGTTGAAACAAGAAGAAATCAATGACCTAAATAGATCAATAACAATCCAGGATATTGACTGTGTAATAAGAAAAGTACCTACAAAAAATAAAAAATAAAAACCCTGGACAGATGGCTTTCCAGCAGAAATCTACAAAACATACAAGGAGGAACAGATACCAATCATATTTAAAGTATTTTTGATTTATTAATGATAGCTATTTTTTACTGGGGTAAGGTGGAATGTCAATGTGGCTTTGGTTTGCATTTCTCTGATGATTAGTGAGGCTGAGCATTTTTTCCTATGTCTGTTGCCTGTTCGTGTGTCTTCTTTTGAGAAGTGTCTCTCCATTTCCTCTGCCCAATTTTTAATAGGGCTGTTTGTCTCTTTCCTTTTAGTTAGTTTGAGTTCCTTGTAGATCCTGGATGTTAGGCCTTCGTCAGATATACAATTAGAAAATATTTTTTCCCACTCTGTGGGTTGTCTCCCACTTTCTTGATGGTTTCTTTTGCTGTGCAAAATGTTTTCAGCCTGATGAGGCCCCACTTGTCTATCACAGCTTTTATGGCATATGCTTTTGGGGATTTTATCAAGAATTGATTATCTACTCAAGTGTGCATAAGAGTGGCTCCTGCATTTTCTTCTGAGATTCTTA
>NW_007259424.1:147588-149510 GCF_000164805.1 Carlito syrichta
CGGGTCTCGAACCCGCGGGCTCAGGCAATTCACTCATCTCAGCCTCCCAAAGGCACGGGATTACAGGCTGAGCCACCGAGCCCGGCTTCTTCTGAGATTCTTATAGTTTGATGTATTACATTTAGATCTCTGATGCTTTTAGAGATGATTTTTGTATTTGGTGATAGGTAGGGGTCCTGTTTCATTCTTCTGCATGTGGTCAGCCTGTTTTCCCAGCACTGTTTGCTAAATAAGGTCTCCTTTCCCCAGAGGTTGTTATGAATGGCTTTGACAAAGATGAACCGGTTGAGAGATTGAGTTTTTGCTTCCAGAATCTCTATCCTGTTCCATTGGTCTGTATGTCTGTTCTTGTATGTATATCAGGCTCTTTTAATTATTGTACACTTGTAGTAAATTCCAAGGTATTTCATTTGTGTGTGTATGTGTGAGTGTGTGTGTGTGTGTGTGTGTGTGTGTGTGTGTGTGGCTATTGTGAATAGGATTGCACTTTTAATTTGGTTCTCTGCCTGTTTGTTACTGGTATATAGAAATATCACTGTTTTTTGTATGTTTATTTTGTACCCTGAAACTTTACCAAAGTCATTTATCTGTGCAAGTTTTTTGGTGAACTTCCTTGGGTTTTCAAGTTATAAGATTATATCATCCACCAAGAGGAATATCTTAACTTCCTCTTTTCCTATTTGGATAATCCTGATTTTCTTATATTTCCTGATTGTTCCAGCAAGAACTTCCACTACTATGCTGAACAGGAGAAGTGAGAGTGGGCAACCTTGTGTTTTTCCCATTTCTGGGGGAATGCTTCTAACTTCTGTCCATTGAGAAGTATGTTGGCTGTATCATAGATGTCTCTTACTGTTTTGAGGAATGTTCTTTCTATGCCTAAGTATGTAAGAATTTTTATCAGAAGTGATGCTTTTTCAAAAGTTTAGCTGCATCTAATGATGTAATCATGTGGTTCTTTTTTTTGCATCTGTAAATGTATTGAATTATGTTTATGGTCTTGTGAATGTTAAATCAACCCTGCATCTCAGGAATGAAGCCAATGTGGTCATGTTGGATTATTCCTGAGATGTGTTGTTGGATCCAATTTGCTAGAATCTTATCAAGAATTTTTGTGTATATGTTCATCAAGGAGATTGGCTTGCAATTGTCTTTCCTTTTTGTACTTTACAAGAGTAAAAGCAAACACAGAGTCAAGAGAGTATACAGTGCACCTGAAAAAATGAATATTCACACACACACACACACACACACACACACACACACACACACTAATGCCAAAGTTAAAAGAAAACAAAATAGCATCCTATGGCAGGGGATAACTCTCATATTTCAATAATCAGTCTGAATGGCTATGGACTGAATCCATGACTGAAAAGACATATCCACCACTGAAAAAACATAGAGTGGCAAATTGAATTTTTTTTTTTTTAAAAAGATCTAACAATCTGCTACCTCCAAAACATACATCTCACTACAAAGGGCATCTACAATCTCAAAATCAGAGGCTGGAACATGAACTTTCAGGCTAATGGAAAACAGAAGAAGGCAGGACTAATTACTCTAATATCAGATAAAACAGCCTTCAAGCTATCAAAAATTTAAAAGGGTGTGGGAGACCAGCTCCAGCTGGGTTCAGGGTACCCCAAAGGTGGAGACGGCATTGGCGATTGGGGGGAAGGAGAAAGAGAGAGAGAGAGAGAGAAAGAAAGAGACTGGACTCCAGTCTAATGGAGAAGCTATGTGTGTTATTGGGAATTACAACGGGTCTTTTATACACAAAGTCAGATGTGGGAGGGGCATCCCCCACCCACCAGAAACCTTAATCCATGAAAACTTAATCAATGATTGCCTTTACACCCTTTTCATATGATAATCTTAAAATCCCATAACAAGGGATTACCTAATCCGTGACTGATATA
>NW_007259424.1:149784-167445 GCF_000164805.1 Carlito syrichta
GCTTAATCTGGTTAGTGCTGAGTAGAAAGGGGGAGGAAATGGGGTCAAATAGCTCCCGAACACATTCTAGTAGTCTCGGGGTCAACAGCCCTTCCTGATCCCTAACACTCAATGGGCCTCCATGGCTGACTCCCAACAAAAGGGTACAGAAATATACTACATATTGATAAAAGGTTCAATCCACCAGCAAGAAATATCTATTCTAAACATATAGGTATGCAACATAGGAGCACCCGGTTTTATAAATCAACAGCTAAGTAAACCAAAAGAGGATACTGATTCACACTCAATCATAACTGCAGACTTAAATACCCTACTCACAACCCAAGATAGAACATTGAGGCAAAAAAATCAATGAGGCGCTCCAGAGCCTCAAATTGAAATTCAACCAAATTGACTTAATAGACATTTACAGAACACTTCACCCAACAAATAGAGTTTACATTCTACTCATCAGCACATGAAACGTACTCCAAGATTGAGCACATTGTTGGGCATAAATCAAGCATAAGAAAATTCCAAAAATCAACATACCATGCACTCCTCAGATCACAGAGGAATGAAAGTCAATATCTCTACCAGCATGATCCTACCAAAAAAGAAAATGACATGGACACTAAACATCATATTGCTGAATGACTCCTGGGTCAGAATGGAAATCAAGATAGAAATTAAGGGACTCTAAGAAATGGATAAAAACAAAGGCACATCTTATCAAAATCTGAAATGCCATGACAGTAGTATTAAGAGGAACATTTATAGTGCAGCACACACACATCAAGAAAACTGAAAGACCACAAGTAAACAGACTATCAGCACACCTAAAGGAGCTAGAAAGACAAGACCATCAAAATCCTAGCTTCACCAGAAAATCCATATCACCAAAATAAAGTCGCAGATACAGGACATAGAAGACAAAAATATCATAGAAAAGGTCAACAACTAGCTGGGCATGGTGGCATACATCTGTAGTTCCAGCTACTTGGAAGGCTGAGGTGGAAGGATTGCCTGAGCCCAGCCATTAGAGGCTGCGGTAGCAGTGAGTGTGCTGTTGCACTCCAACCTGGGTGACAGAGTGAGACTCCAACTCAAAAGAAAGAAAGAAAGAGAGAAAGAAAGAAAGAAAGAAAAGATAAATAAAACTAAAAGTCTGTTTTTGAGAGGATAAATGAGTGACAGACCCTCTAACCAGATTGACTAAGAAAAGAGAGAAAACCCAAATAAATGCAATTACAAATGCAAAAGATGAAGTCACAATTGATCCAGAGGAAACTCAAAAGATTACCAGAGAATATTCTGCACAACTCTATGTTAGTAAACAAGAAAATCTAAAGAAAATGGAGGACTTTCTGATATCACACAACCTCTCAAGGTTGCAACCAAAGAAACTGAAACCCTGTACCCAATAAAAATCCAGGAAATCAACTTTGTCATAAGAAATCTACCTACAAAAAAAAAAAAAAAAAAAAGTCCCAGACCAGATGGAGTTGAATTCTACAAAACATACCCAGAGGAGCTGATACCAGTCCTCTTGAAAATATTCTGTATTATAAACTCTAATTCCATCCACTTTGCTGTGAAGTTCATGATTTTTTCTTCTTTATAGCTGTGTAATATTCCATTGTATATATGTACCACATTTTTTTATCCAGTCCTCTTTTGATGGGCAGCACATTTGGTTCCATATTCTTGCTATTGTGAACAATGCCATGATGAACACACACGTGCAGGTATTTTTCTTATAGAGTGACCTGAGTTCTTCCAGGTATATTTCATAAGTGGACCTTGAACAACTACCATATTACTATAGGAAGGGGATTGAAAGTAGCAGGAAACTGCGTGGAGGGGGTGAGTGTGGGTAGCTAAGATTGACAGTAGTCAATGTCCGCCTGAGAAGGGGACATATCATCAATAAGGTACTTGCACAATGAACATTTGTATACCTAACCCTGAATTATACCCCACAAATTCAAAATAAAAATTAAAAGGGAGGGGGAAAAAAAAGTATTCTGGTTAACTGAGAAAGATGGAACTCTTCCCAAACCATTTTATATAGCTAACATCACTCTGAAACCCAAACCTGGTAAAGACCCAATAAGGAAAAATAATTGCACACTTAATTGTTTGTAGCTTTTCTGTATAGTAAATTTGCACATGAAAAAATTGATTTTATGTCACCAAAATATTCATACCATTCATTTAAATTACTGGTAAACTCTCTATCCCAAAGACATCAAGCACTTTATTTGTATTTTCATGGAATCTTATATTCCTATTTTGTTTTCAAGTACCTATAAAACTTACCCATTAAACTAAAAATTCATTATGTGAAACATCTCTGTTTAATTAACATTTACACTGCCTTCTCCTACAATGATATCTCTTGCAAATGAGTGAGCTTCTTAAAGACTTTAACCAAATCTGTATGAATATACTTATGTCTTCAAACGATAAGCAAACACATTTATATTTGATATATGTATGAGGCAAAAACTCAGCAAACATTTACTGAATGGATGAACTGATGAAAAACCTTAATGGTTTATACTGGACTATCATAGGATTTTCTTTACATTTTTTTATTTCCTATAGATTCTATGGCTTATTGCATTTAAGATTATCTAGTATTAAGACATTTGTAACTAGTAAAAATAATTTGAATTAATTATGTAAAACTATATGCACTATATTGAAAACTAACCCAATGTTCAAAAAATAAAAAAATAATAATTTCTGTTTAAGTATTTGAATAACAAACAAAAAATATTCCTTGTAGTAAAGTAGTTTATGAGTTGATCAGTTTTATTATTTTATTCTGAGATAATGATCTATGTTTAGTTTTGTTTATGTGATGAACATAAAATTATATTTTATTTTATTTACCACGTACTAATCTCTTCTTCTTTTTTTAAAAGCAGGATTTATTGAAAGGACAGAAAATCTCCCATAGTGGGAGGGAAACCAAAAGGGTTGCCCTAATCCCTTTTCTTTATGGATATTTGTTACTTGTTTATCTTGAGCTAGGAGTCATGAGTGCTGTCTTCTGTGGAAAATAGATGAATATAGATACAATTCCTATGCTGAAGGAACCAGTGATCCAGTTAGAAAAAAATTTAAACAATGATTCTACGTAAGACCATATGTAGTATCTGACCAATATTTAATAGTTACTTATGTTAGGCATATTTCGAACAGACCACCCCCACCCCTGATATTTCCTACCCTAATTCATAGAGCTAGAAAAAGATGAGAAGTATATTCTAATTAGGTAATGTTACATGGCAGAGTATTTTGCACATGTAATTAAAGTAACTAAACAGTTGACATTGAGTTGATCAAAAGGGGGATTATACTGTTCTTTACATGAAGCTTGCTTACATGAATTGTATCCAATTAAATAAAATGAAAATTTTAAAGCAGAAGGTAATCTCCAGTTAGTAGCAGAAAGTGACTTCAGAAAGATTAGAAACATAGAAGGATTTGATGTGACATTACTTGTTTGATGAAGGAGATGCAGTGTGATGAAGAATGTGTGTGACGCCTAGAAATGGAGAGTGGTCCTAGAGATGAAAAGCCATCAAAGAATAACCGGCCTCTGACCTACAACCACAAGAAACTGAATTTGTCCAACAATCTTAATAAGCATGGAAGTAGATTGACCTTGAGTTCAGCCTTGTGAGATATTAAGCAGAAAATGCAGTTTTAGCATGTGTTGACTTCTGTTCTAGAGAACTGTGGGACGATAAATAAATGTTATTCTAAACTGCTTCATTGTGATGATTTGTTATTCAGCAATAGAAAACTGCTACAAGCTTTTAGAACACAAGATGAAAGGTAATTGTGTTGCCTTTAGAAGCAAGTATGGATTTACTGAGGAGAGGAGTCTTTAGCTGTGTCTTGGAGATAAGCAGTAATTCCTCAGTAGGAGATGTCCACGAAGTCATGAAGAAAAATGAGTATGGTGCATTCATATGCCATTGGCTTGAGTGTTGTGACAGAAGGGTAGGATACCTAAGCTTCAATGTTAGAAGGTGAGACCTCTAAGGCTGGTTGAGAACACTTATGAATATTTGCGAATGATATGCTTAGAAAGATTTACCTCTCAGGAATAAAAAGTCATACAATGTTTTACAGTATTTGATTACTTATTTTACAGAGATGTGCCATGGCTCTGTTTGAGAAAATTACTACTAGCTTAAAACAAGGATTGAAGAAAATGAATGTTATCATTTTCAACCAAGCATTATGATTTAGTGATTATTTATTATAAGCAGAGCTATTCAGACACTATAAATATTTTTCTGAATATCTATAGAACTTTGTGTTTATTTGATTTACTATTTTCTGAGCTTTCATGTTGCTGTCTACAGTGAGCAGATGACCACAAAAAAAATGAAAATTAAAATATACATGAATAGAGTAGTTTTTAAAAATTGCTACCAGTAGTTAGTACAACAAAACTCAGTGACATAAACATGACATATGCATTGATGGTCATTAGTTTACAAGTCAGCTGGAAAAATCTTTGGGTCTCAATTGGGATCACTCATGTGTTTGTGTACAGCTGTAGATGAACATGTAAGCTGACGACAGCTGCATATTTGGCTCATATTATCTCTTGCATAATTGACTATAGTTTATTAGAGAGTCTCAGATACAAATACTGAAGCCTCCTCCAAGATGCCTTTTATTCTGCAAGCTGTGTCTGCCTCATTTTAAAGGTAAAACTTCATAAATTACAGCACATCACTACCTCTATGCTGTATTGGGAGAAAGCAAGTCACAAGGTTAGCTCAAATTAAAAATGTTGAAAAACTGATTTCACCACTCACTGATTGGCAAAGTCCATCATTGTGAGGATGGTCGACACAAGAAGGCATAACAATTTGGGGTATACTCAATCTACAGTAATATAATTTTTCACTTTTTCAAGTAGATGCTACATGACGGTCATAAAATGAAATGGTTTCAGGATCAAGCAGATAATATGGGGTATAAAAGAACTTGAAATTAAGGACTTAGAGTGTCTATGGCAAAATGCTGAGTGGATGGTTTCTGCAAAGGCATCCTTAAATACAATTTTGAAAACAGCATTCTAGTTAAAGAAACACGTTTGAAGGACAAATGTAGCCATTGGTTATAATATCCTTTGCTAACAGAGGACTAATTTCATCATACAATACTAATTTGAACCATATTATTTACTAATATCAATATTTAATAGTTTACTGTGTAATAGTCTACTCTACAAAAAATAAGTTATGCAGTGTAACAATTTATTTTATTTTTCTACCAGTCCATGGCCCACCCCTTCCCCAATCTTCTCATCACTGTTTACAGTTTTATGATGAATTGCAAAATACATCTAAGTATGAGCATTTTAGTTCATTTATTTTGAAAAATATTATTCAGATAAAAATGTTTTAAAATGTGTATGCATGCATTTCCCTTTTTAATTTTATCTTTACATCTCTTGAAAGATTAAATAGTCCATTGTTTGCTATTCTACTGTTGACCAGATCTCATCAGAACTGCCAAATGTTTAGGAAAGTTAACATTCCCCATTGAGAACTTATATAACTTTTATCAATTGTTTCTCGTCAATGTGCATGCTTTTCTTTTTATTAATGAATTTTAAAGTCAACATTTTTTTAATGAAGAAATTTTTCTTGCAAATCTGAGCCACAGCTATGGAAAGCTGTAGAGATGATTTTATTGAAAACTGAAGATGTTAAATAATTTCTACCTACATACAAAAATGAAGATTCTTGACATGGCCTTACCATTATTTAAAATATTGTTTGAGTACTTTAAAACAACTCTGTAATTTTTCACAATATTATTTCAATGAGGTAATAAATAGACTATAGTTAAGTAACCTCCACACAATTGCAAAGGATTACCATCTGGTTCCATATTCAGTTTATTTTGGAGGGATGGAGTAACATTCTTATTTTCTACGGTTTCACTTTGCAGTTTTTCCAAAGTGAATTTTTTATCTCCTAGACCAGGGCTATAATTGCTTTCCAATTTTATAATTCAAAATAGTTTGGAATACAATCAAATGTCTCATTATAAAAATTTATTTTTATTACTAAAGCTCTAAATTAATGTATAGGTTACATTTATCTTCTCTACTGAATGTTCTTTGATTTATATGGACCCGTGTCATGTTGTTAATAAATGGTCATTGTGTCTGTTCTTTCAGGGTGTTTTCTGCCACATATGAATTTCAAGATCTCACCTAATTATTAGTATTCTACAAGCATAATGCTCTGTTTTGTTTTTGTCATTCTTATGAGGCCCTGTTAACTATCTCTTCCACCTGATTGAATCTATTATTTTTCTGATAAGGGTATATATTTCAGTAATACCTAGATGCTAAGTAATGTAATTGTAACCTAGGAAGGTTGTGTTAGGATATGATACAGAAAGACAAGCACCAAACACCTTAGCACAGTTGCTAATTACTATTCTTGTTACTTTAAGCATGCATAAAATTGTTATAGAATAACAAAATCATAACATATTAATGAGGCAGCAACTGATATCTACTCAGCATTAATATCATCTTTACCAATCCAGTAATATACAAACTGAGGGTCGAGATGAGAAGGGACTAGACAAAGGGATCAAAGATTAGAAAGTGAGTGCCCACTAAGTCTAATCTACTATTCTCAATAAAATCATTTATAGGTCCTGATGATTCTATGTATTTAATCCTCAAATTTTTTCTGTAAACCTAGAGGCAACATCATGCCACAAGACCTTTAAAAATGCCAAAAGTAATTGCAGAATGCTTTATATAAAATATAAGCTCAACGATCATGCTAATAATGTATAGCATTATAAACAAAGTGGTTTATACAGATAATTATTTTTACGTGTATTTACAATTAATTTATGTTTTGTTTGAGTAACCCAGATCTAAACACTTTTGTTGTCTCTTAGGATATGCTATCTGCATCTGACACATGAATCCTGTCCCATGCATGGACAAAACTGATGTTTATTGTCAGAGGTTATCTAGTGCAACTTACAAGTACTATTGCCATGTATAAGTAGAAGAGTAATATAGAACTTTCAAAATGTTCTTGCTCTTATTGTGTGCCCTATGCATGAAAGCAGTTTAATTTACTACTTGGCACGTAACAAAATTATTCTATTTTTTAACATTATATTCTCCCCTGTGGTGCCCATTTTATAGAAGTTTATTTGTAATACATTAGAGAAAGTATTTTTGCAAAAGCATACCTTGTAATAAATACTGCCTTATATTCATGCCAACAAGCAAGATTTTCTTATTTTTATTACATAGAACCCAAAACTTTAAAAATATATTATTTTAAAAGTGTCTTTCTGATTACCGGATATGAGTCTACAATAAAGAGTTTTACCCCTTCAGAACACTATCAAATTTAAATAATTCACATAGATAAGGTTTTGTTTTAATGTAACTTTTATTTTTTTCTTACAATTTATTGCCTATGGAAAGGCAAATATTTCACCAGTGATGTCTAATACATGCATGACACTACTATAAAACATACACAGCAAAGAAATATTGAGTACACATTCTCAATTTTAAGACTGTAGCATGCACAATTCACCTGCAGAAACAACTGCCTCACTAGTTTTATACATAGCTGTCAGCACTTACACAAAAGTTTAAATATTTTTTGATAGACAGTAAGCCATCCCAAATCCATTTAATTCATTATTACTCATGATTATACTTCATTCTCTACATTCTTCCCTAGAATTTAAAAGCTACTAATAAGGTATTGGGGCCTGGAAGACAATCGTAGCCAAAATATGAAGAAAATCTAGAATTCTTCAATAGACCAAATGGAGGAAGAAAAAGTAATAAAACGAAGACAGTTCTAGATGTTACAGGGATGTCTTCCAAAACTAAAGGGAAATCTTGCTTTGCTGTAAGTTTTAGGAACTTCTAGTTCCATTGCCTGTCCTACGACCTCACATCTTAGGGAAAGCCAAGTCATATGATTCTTTTCACTCTCTGACATGAAATTCAATCATCATTCTAATTTATTAAAATAACCTGTGAGGAATATGGATTAAGCAACCTTGGATGAGATTTGGATGGAATTCAGAGCAGCTATTTTTAATATTCAGTACAACCTTTTATATATAAAAAAAAGTCAACTGCCAACAGCTGCTATTATTAGGACACACACACACACACACACACACACACACACACACAGAGAGAGAGAGAGAGAGAGAAAATTGTTCTAACTAGTATCACCAGATTTTTAAAAAATATATCCTAGCCGGGCTTTCTGGCTCAGTTTGTAATCCCGCACCTTGGGAGGCTTAGGTGAGTGGATTGCCTGAGCCCGAGGGTTCGAGACACACCTGGGCAACTTGGTGAGAGCTCATCTCTGCAATAAATCAAAAATTAGCCAGGCGTGATAGCGCGCACATGTAATTCTGGCTACTCGGAAGGCTGAGGTGGAAGGATCGCCGGAGCCCAGCGCGTAGAGGCTGCGGTGGCCGGGAGCGGCCACTGCACTCCAGTCTGGGTAACATAGCAAGACTGCAACTCAAATAAAATAAAATAAAATAACATAACATAACATAACATATAAGAACAGAAGAGACTCTCATATAAAATTAAGGAATAAAAGGTTATAAAATAAAAATTAATATTTTGCCACACGTACAATGCATTAGCTTTTTTAGACTTGGAGAACAAAGTAGTAATATTTGTAAAACAAGACTTACACTTAGCTACATCCTGATGAAGTTTTGAATAGAAAGAGTAAAAAAGAAATTCTAAAAGTGTCCAGGATAGGATTTCAGACTGTGAGTTATAAATTTAAAACAACTTTCTTTTAAATTGTATTGAAAACCATATGCCTGGTGAGATTTTACAGAGTTATTGTAGAGAAACAAAAGAAAAGGGCCTGTGTTTGAGCTGCAGGGAACTTAGAGGTTGAAAGTAACAAATATAAAATACAAATCACGTAAAAAATCATCGAGGAAAAATTGATAATGTAGAAATTAAAATTAAAATGATATATTTAGAAGATAGTATAAATATAATATGTCTATATGTATATAATAAATAGATAATTAAAGAGTGAAATATATAGAAGCAAAGGTATAAAGGAAAATATTTATGTGCATATATGTATATTGGATCATGGTAAAAGGACATAGTGTTGAGTAATAATGATTGTAAATTAAATGATTTTTTCAGTTTTCCTTTTATATGAAACTCACATTATCAAGTACTTTAGAAATTTTATTGCTATATTTCCCACAATTATAATTTTTTCTATTGTTAAATTATATTCACTGGAAATTTTAGAAACACACTTAGGAAAATTCTTGATACTGATAAGTCTAATATTATTTCCAGTGTTTCCCTGTTAAGTATTCTGTGATCAATAGGGCTCTATGTGTATTCTCTACACATATAGATATATATACATATATATATATGAGTCCCAATAATCCCTACCCTCTGTTGTTGATGGATTGTTGTTGATGTGACTATTTCTGCTCAATGGACTACACAGATTTGAAACATGTCACTTGTCTCTTCCCAGCAGGAGCAGTTAAAAGCCAATTTTCCGTTCTTCTCTCTCCCTGCCATTGAAACCTTAGAACCTGGCTTTTGGAATGGCACTACCACACAAAAAAGCATAGGTCCCTGAGTCACCATTTGAAAGAATGAGTTATAACGAATAATGATGCTAGCTACATCTCTTTGTGGTTTACCAAAGATACACAGAAAATAGACAAAAACAGACAGAATGTAAGCAGAGCAGCTAAATGCTGAATTCAATTTCATTATTTTATTTTATTTTTTTATTTTGAGTTGGGAGTCTCACACAGTCACCCAGATTGGAGTGCAGTGACACAATCCTAGCTCAACATAGCCTTGATCTCCTGAGTTCAGGCGATCCTTCTGTCTCAACCTCTCAAGTTGCTGAAACTACAGGTGTGCACCACCATGCTGGGCTATTTTTTTTTGGTGGGGGGAGTATTTTTGTAGAGATGAGTTCTCATGATGTTGCCCAGGCTGGTTTCCAACTTCTGTGTTCAAGCAATTCTCTCTCCTTGACCTCTCGAAGTGCCAGGATTCCAAGCATGAGCCACTGTGCATGACCTGCATTTATTTTCAATTACTGTGTGACAAACTATCACACACTTGGCACTTTACAGCAGCACAGTTACCTCACAGTCTTTGTCAGTTAGAAGTTCAGAAGTTCAGGCACAGCTTAGCTGCGTTTTCTGTTTTGTGGCTCACAAGGCTGCACCTATGCATGTTGTCTTTCAGGAATTGGTTTTCATGATGAAGCTCGATGAGGAAGGAATCTGCTTCCTCACTGGCATGACTGTTGGTGTTGCCTATTTTTGCTGTAGTTAAGATCCATAACAGGTTGCTTATTTAAAGCCAGGAAGCAAGTAGAGACAGGTGCTTATACAGATCATGTGAAGACAATCATATGCACCCCACCATCATTCTACTGGTTAGAAGCAAGTAATAAAGTCTGTCTACACCTGAACAAATACCTCAACAAAAGTGCAGATATTTCAAGTCTGTCTGCCACAAAGCTATAATGTAAGATCTTTAAGCATAAGATGACTAGAGTGACTATACCATAATCAGATAAAATAGGCTTCCAGAGAAAAAATTTTACAAGAAATAAAAAGGAATGTATCATGATGATACTGGTGTGAATTACTTAAGTGACTTAAAAATCCTGAGTAAATGTACCAAAGAATAAGACTTCTAAATACTTGAAGTAAAATTTGAAAAAATTAAGAGATAAGAGACTTTAATATACCTCTAATGATTAAAACTTAGAAGCAATGAAGTCACCAATTATATGAATTATATAATTAACCATCTTGACCTTGACCAATTGATACAACTACCATTAAAAAAATCAGTGCAATCATAGATGACATGAATAACATTATCAACGGCCTTGACCTAATTGATATTTATAAAGCACAACATCAAATAACTCTAGAGAACACATTATCGTAAAGCACACATTGTATATTTACCTAAATAGATTACATGCTGAGCCATAAAACAAATCTCAATAAAATTTTAATAAATTAGATTATACAAAGTATTTATTATGGACTGAATTATTGTGACCCCACAAAAAAGTGTATATGTTGAAAACCTATCCCTTCATATGATGATATTAAGAAGTTAGATACAGTCACAACAGAGAAGTCCTCATGAATGGGATTAGTGTCCTTATGAAAGTCCTTAGAGAGCTGGTTTCCAGTTTCCACCATGTGAAGACACAGAGAGGACATTTGTAGATTATCTAGGAAGCAAATCTTCATTAGTCAATGACTCTATCAGTGCTCTGATATGGAACCTCCCAGCCTCCAGAACTGTGAGAAATAAACCTTCATTGTTTAGGCAACTCAGTCTAAGGTATTTTGTTATAACAGCCCAAACTGACTATGACAGTATAGCATACTCAGTCCAGAAACAAAATTCACAGACCAATATCTCTTATGAACCTAGATGTAAAAATTCTTTACAAAATATTAGCAAAGTGAATTAAGCAATTTAAAAAAATAATGCAATTAACAAGAAAAGTTTATCCTAGTAATAAAAGATTAGTTTACTTTATAAAATCAAACAATGCTGTTCTTCAGATTAATAGAGCACATGAGAAAAACTGTGATCGTTTCAAACTATATCAGTTTTTAAATTCAACATGAAACTAGGAATATAGAGAAAATTTCTAAAATGGTGAAGACCATCTATGAAAATAAAAGTAATGACACCTAACATTTTCATGATGTTAGTTGTCATTTATATTGTAAAATTAAGTGCTTTCCTTATAAGACAGAACAAAGATAGGATATTTTTTAAATCTCAAAAGACTTTCACAGATCATACTCACATGAGCCTTTTATTTAGAGGCAGAGGACATGATTCCTCAAGAAAATCAGAGTTCAGGCAGCATTGAGGATCTGAAAGACATACAGACACAATCTCCCCTGGGTCATTCTAATTTGCATATAGACACAGCAAGCCCTGTCTCTAGGTTGAATCTTCAAGATTCGACTGATAATCTGAGTTTGTAAGAGTTCCCTTATGTCCCTTAGGTTACATAGCAGTCTCAGTGCATATAACAAGTTATACAGGTGAATGATATCAAAAATAAAACTGGCCCTGTTGTTATCAGGAGAATTTTAAAATTTAACTGAATGTTATAAATTTAATAACCCTCACCTTGGTCAGCGGCGAAAACCAGGCATACAAGTTTTTCCAGAGATAAGCTAATGTCTACCCCAGTCCAGCTGTAAAATAATTGTGTCTTCCATAGTTCAAAGGCAAGTGTGCCCATTCTCCCTATGTCTATGGCAAATAACACTGGCGATTCTAGCCATTGTCAAAAGGCAGGGGGAAATGTAGAAGACATGAAGCTTAGAAAGAAGAAGAAAAAGGGTTGTTTTGAACAGATGACATTTTTGTATATATAAGAATACTAAAGAATCTGCTGTACAACTCTTAGAAGTAGCAAGTAATCTAAGCAAGGTCAATGGATACAAACTAATGTACAAAAATCGGTTGCATTTTTATATAATAGGAGCAAGCAATTCGACAATTTAAATACACTGCAAGTGGATATTAAGTGTTCTCACCATAAAAATGACAACTATATGATGTGACTTGTTAATTAGCTAGATTAACCATTCCACCATGTATGTATACTTCAAAACATCATGTTGAATATGATAAATACATACAATTTAAAAATAAAAACTGAAGATTTTTATTAAAAAAGAAAAATTCCAATTTAAAGTATTAAAGAAAACATAAAATGTGTAGAGATTAATTTTACAAAAATATGAAATACATTTACATTAAAAATGACTAAACTTTGCTGATGAATTGCTTTAGAAACACCAAAATAAATGGAAAAAATATATTATGTATATGGATCAGAGCACTAAATATTGTTGGAATATCAATACCACCCTAATTAGCCTAAAGCTTCAGTGTAGTTTTGATCATAATTCCTGCTTCTATAATTCCAAAGCTCAAAGATACTTCCTGAGTTTAATAGATAAGTATGTCTTTTTACTTCTCTGAATAGTTGCTAGAAAATTTTCTGAAGCAGGCATCAACATCCTGGCTTTAACTAACTAACTCTGAGTTTGCCTTTCTAAATGAAAGAATCAGATTAAATTATATAAGAAAGTATGTGGAAAATAAATGCCTGATATTTTTGTAAATTAAAAGTTACCATATTTAACCTTATGAGGCACAATGAGCCAAGTTTTCTCTTATTCTGCCACAGTGAGAAACCTAAATTATTTATGCTGTATTATGTGTATGTAGAATCATACACTGCTTATTTCACAGGTATTAACAAAATCAAGAAGGATGATATATGGACAGACACCTTGAATCTATAAGGAATTGTCCAAATATAAAAGGCTGTGATTATGATCATAGGTACTAGTTTCCATATGCCACCAGAGAATAGTTGAGCAGAAATCTTGGCTGAATGTAAAAAGATGTACCCTAACTGTGTATAATTCCAGGTGCATAAGAAAGAAAGGATATTGCAAAACATATATATGACAAAGTGGCAGATTTTAACTTGCATTGCCATCTGAATAACCAAAGTTAATACCATGCTTTTGACTGGTCTATAACTAATCTGATCCTATCATGATCTTCCATGTGCTAGTTCATGGTGAAAATAATTCACTTTTATATAATATTTAGCCCAAGCTGATTTGAATCTTAGTAAGATCCAGAATCATAGTAAGATCTAGGAAAAAAAAAAAAGAGGACCTTGAGTCTAGAACTTTTCTGCCTTTCATTTTCTTCCCCTGCCCATTCCACAGACTTGTCCGGCTGTGCAAATGAAAATGTGAGGATTCCTTGTGAGTGAGGAGGTGTGGGACTGATGGTCGTGTCTCTTTGACTCTCTCTGGCTTCCAGGACAATAAATACCCCCACTTCTTCCTGGCTAGAGCAGCATTAGTTGATGTTCAACACAGTCTGTCTTTGAGGATCAAGTAAGACTGTTACGATTACTGATTCTGTCTTCTTGGAGACTCAACTGTTCCTTAAGAATGTTCCTAGATTTAGATCCTAGAGTCTGTCCTATCCTTCATTCAGTCAGCCCCTTACCTGAGAAGACAAACCTAAAACTTTCTATGCATAACCTTGTCTACTCAGTGCTCAGGCCACACAGAACTAAGATGATCTTGGAGCTTGGCCTTTTCTTCATCTATCTATTCCCTTCACCCTCTTCACTAGACTGGATTAAGCTATGTTTACAAGGTATTTCTGCACAGTGATTCTCTCCGAAAATATCAAAAGAGAATCCAAAACAAGGCTCTACCTCTGCTTCCTTTAATTAAGAAAACTTGCCATCTCTAGACCACGGCATGGAAAAAGGTAAAATTGACAGTTATATGACAGTTATATTCCCCTGTCTCTCCTCTCTCTTTTCTTTTCCACGGTTGTCTATGGGTGAGTCCTATTTTCTTCTACTCTGACACATCCTCTATCTACCATAAAGAGCAAATCTTCAGGTTCTGATGATTTAGGTGTGAGGGTATCTCCTCTATATTAGCAGACAACTCTATGAATTGGGTCTTCTAGGTCAGAATTTTGAAATACTAAATAAAAGAAGTGATTTAAGAAACCTTTTCTCAAACAACTGGATAATACTAAACACATTATATTTCTTACCTCAAAGCTCTTGTTCTTTACATTCATTTGCAAAATATTTCTAATCCTCACTCCTATATGGAGGGGAGCACAAACTCTTTTTTCTCTTCAAATTAATTCAATGATGTCCTAATCTTCAACCTTCTCTTTTCTGCTCAGTCCAAAAGAGATAGACAAAACAAAACAAAACACAACAACCTAACAAAAAACCAGTTGCCTAGGGACCAACAGAATTCTACTTTAATTATAAGAATAGTAAACAAGAAAGCACCTTAATATTTTTAAAAGCACCTTCATTTACAGAAAACTTACTACATCATTATGCATAATGTTGACTAAAAATACAGATATAACCTTTATTAACAAGTGAAATAGTTTGGGATTTGAAATAAATTTAAGAAATTAGGTCTCTTTGTACATGCTGCAGTTTTTGCAAAGTCATTTAGAAAAATAAAATATTGAGAAAAAAAGACTCAGTAACAAGACCAAACTGCTCCTCTTCTCATTAGATGACTTAATTCTCAAAATAATAATGAACGTACCACAACAATTTTAGAAAGAAGTATACAATCAATCCAACAGGGAATATTAATTCCGGAGACCCTGCTCCTGGGGCAGGTTATGAACATGAACCCTAAGTTAAGGGCACTAGAAGATAGTCAATCTGTTTCATTTTAAGTTGACATTAATTTTTCACACAACTCATAACACATACTGATTAGTAATTGGGATACTCGCTGTCATGCACACTATTAAGTGTTATAGGTTCCTATTGGTATTGTGGCAAGGTAAATAGTATAAACTCCAAGAGGTCATGGATTATTTTTTTGTTCACTATTGTGTGCTAGACCATAGATGAGTGCTTAACTCAATGAGCCTTCACTGAACACTGAACAAACAAGATTTTTTTCCTGGAAAAAGAATAAAAGTTATTTTTTCTATACACATCATCTACTATTGCTATGACAAGTCACCACAATTTTATTATCGCACATTTCTATATGTCAGAATTCTGACAAAGGTTTCACAAGGTTGACTTTAAGGTGTTAGCAGGCTTGTGTTTCTTTCCAGGTTCTGAGGATGAATCTGCTTCCAGGTTGATTCAGGTGACTGGTAGAATTCAGTTCTATGTGATTGTATTACTCAGATTTCCATTTCCGTGTTGCCTGTCGGTCAAGGATCGTTCTCAACATCTAGAGGATACTCACATTCTTGTCTCAGCACCCTTTCTTCATCTTTTAAAGCTGTCAACAGCAGGTCATTGTCATGGTCTGAGTCTCTCTAATCTTCCCTTCTAACTCATCTCTCCTGCTTTCTCTGTCTGCTGCATATCTCTAATTGGCCCTCTCGGCTTCTTCTTTTCCTTTTGACTGTTTCTTTTAAGAACTCACATAATTACATTGAGTCTACCCAGATAATCTAGCACTAGCTCTCTATTTGGGGGTTAGTTGACTATAGCTGACCACCTTAATTCCATCTGCAACGTCCTTCACATCAATATCTACATTAGTGTTTGATTGGCTGCCCATTCTGCTTCCTACATTTTTCTTACTTGTTTATTATTCCATAATCAACAATGAATCTGTAAAATACAAAGTACCAGACACCTTTATCTGTCACAATAAAAGAAAGGCCATCATTATCCTCAATTGCAAATTTATAAATAGTCTAGAGGTTGACAGACACACACATAAACACTCTAAAAAGAAAATGTATTATAAAATCTCTTGTGTATGATTGTCACTGGTAGAGGTACAGCACATTTCCATGGAAGAAGAAAGGTGGTGGTTTAACTCTTGGAAGGGTCACAGTAAGCAAAAACTTTACAAAGGAAGATGATCTGATTTTGCTAATGGATGTTAGTTCAAAGAGTGGAGAAAAGAGGAACTAAATTTCTGGAAATAAATAGTTCACGACTGTGAGTTATGAAAAAGTATACAATGTTCTGAAAATGGTGAAGAAACAGTAGAGTACACACATGGCCAAAAGAAATAAAGAATAATTGGGAGAGAAAGGAAATTAGATTTCAAGAGTACATTGGAAAAAATCTGCAAAAACTTTGAGTACTAAAGTTAGGGGACCACAAGAAAACAATAAAGTTTAAAATCTAGAAAGCCAGATGTGTGAGTGTGGACGGATATGTGTATGATTAAGGTAGCTGTGTTTTGTGCAACATAGACTGGATAAATAGCCTGAAGCTGAGAGATTTGATAACACTATGAAAATAATAATGTAGATATTTGATTAATATAATGCCCCAAGGTAAACTTTATATGCTAGTGTAGTTCAACTTATTTTTATCTATGAATGCCATAAATGGGGACCTAAAAATCCCAGATTTTTTAAAAAATTGTGACCTTACTCTTACATATTTACACTTCAGTCACCTTCAAAGTACTCTCCGTTTGATGCAATACACCTATCAAGCCATTTTTTCCACTACTCAAAAACACTTTTTGAACTCCTCAATTTGATGCCTTTTAGTGCTTCTGACATTTTTTGTTCTTCGTCTTCCACATCAGCAAAATTTTTCACTTTGACAATTTTTTTCATTCTGGGAAACAAAATTAAATGTTGCTCAGGGAGTGATCAGGTCAATAGGGAGGGTGAGGCACAGGGGTCATGCCATTTTTTGGTTAAAAACTTCTGAACACTCAACATGGTCTGGGCAGGTGCACTGGTAAATCACCAGTGATGAAATTGACAGACGTGTTATAAGAATCTCCAATCCTGAATTGTACCCCACATCTAAAAAAAAAAGAATATCCAAAAAATATTCACTGAAGCCAAACACAAGTTCTCACAATAGCTGTAACTGTTACACCAATTCCGATGGGTTCCTAGAGCACATACCTAGTGGGAGAAGGCTGTACTATAAGGAGTCCATACTCCAAAAAACAATTCCGAATTTTGGGGGGGTCCTCCTTTGTATAGATTAAAATGGAATCTAG
>NW_007259425.1:0-33567 GCF_000164805.1 Carlito syrichta
TTTGATTTCTTTGAGCAGTGTTTTGTAATTTTCATTGTATAGGTCTTTCACGTCTCTGGTCAGGAAGATGCCAAGGTATTTCATTTTTTTTGTGGCTATTGTTAAAAAATGTAATTTTAAAGATAAATGTATAAAACAATAATGACAAAGCTATATTAATTAGCATACAATGAGTAAAGATGTAATTGGTGACAATGGTATCATAAAAGATGACAGGGAGTTGTAAAGGGGCAGATAAACTATATGTATGTTCATATGTTGAAATATTATTCAGACATGAAAAGAAATACATACTTATACATGCTACTACATGTATGAGCCTTGAAAACATTAAGTGAAAGAAATAAACATAGATGGTCACATATTATATGATTCCATTTATGTGAAATATCTAAAATAGTTAAATTTGCAAAGACAGAAAGGAGAATGTTAGTTGTCAAGTGGTTGGGGAAATGGTAGAATGTGTGAGGGATTTCTCTTTGAGGTAATACAATTATTTATTACACAGACAGAGATAATGATTATACAACTTTGTGAATGTACCAAATGACACTAAATTGTACATGGTTTTGTTTTTTGACTTTTACTTCAATAAATAAGTTAAATAATATATAAAACGTATCCACAAGTTACATGTAGTCCACTACTATAATATCATTACACATTTTAATATGAATCTTATCTTTAAAGAAAAAGCAAGATTAATTCACAGAAATAAACATTAAATCCAGCAAGGCACCTGCTACTAAGCGGGTTGTTCGAGTTAATGTCCTAACTGGAGCAGAGTGCCCCACCCTGTAGCTATAGTGGGACAACGGATCCCCATATGTAGAAGGGTTGGATGTGGAAGAGCCTGAGGGGGACATTGGAACTGTAGCAGAATGTCTGAGACAATGCATCTTGGGTGTTTGCATGTTTTTGTGTCAGTAGGTTTGTGCAAATGATTTCCATTTTGTTCAACTGTAATTTATCTTACACTACATGAGTTGGTTTATTGAATAGAGTATTATGTAATGCTAGAAAAGAGATAATTTGATGATGACCCTTATTTACCATATGTTCTATTAAAAATAAAATTAAAGAGTAAATCTAATAGGAAGAGACATGAAGGAGCTCTAAATTTATATTAATAAGTGAAATAAGACAATTTGAAAAGGCCACATGCTGTATGATTCCCAACTATATGAAATTGTTAAAAAAAAATCTAAGGAGATAGTAGGAGGATCAGTGGTTGCCAGGAATTTGGGGACAGAGAGAGAAGGATGAGTAAGTAGTACACAAGATATTTGGGCAGGCAGGGAAGATGTTCTGCATGGTAATGTTGACATACAATAGTTGCCATAATACATTTTTCAAAAAACATAGGAAGTATAACACGAGTGAACCCTAATGTAAGCTATGAGCATTGGTTGATAACAACTTATAAACATTAACTCATCAATTTTAACAAATGTGCCACTCTAATGTAAGATGCCAATAACAGGGGAATCTGTGGAGGGAGAGTGGTGACAGTTATTGGGAACTATGTATTTCTGTTCAATTTTCTATGAACCTAAATTGATTGAAAAAACAAAACTTCAACACCATAAATCTAAATTGCCTTCTCACAGGAGGTTTATATCTACCATTTTTTTTTAGTTGGAATCTCACTCTGTCGCTCAGACTGGAGTGCTGGGCTCCCGTGATCCTTCCACATCAGCCTTCCAGGTAGCCAGAACTACAGGCAAGAGCTACTATACCTGGGTAATTTTGGATTTATTGTAGAGTTGCCAAGGGTTGGTCTCGAATCCACGGGTTCAGGCAATCCACTTATCTCGGACTCCCCATGTGCTGGGATTATAGGCAGAGCCAGCGAACCTGGCCTATATCTATCATATTATTGTTGTATTGTTTGACCTATTTCTGGGTTCTTTATTTAACCTATCTTTCTGTCTAATAATTTGATACTTTTGCAATCTTCATGAGTTGTTCAGGTAGAAGCTACATTATGTATCCTTTACTTATTACAATCTTATTTTCACTACCTCCTCACTAATGTTTGAACCTATCCCATGGCACCTTGTCATGACTGCACATATTGCTTCTTCCCTACTTCCCATCTTCTATCCTTCTGGGCTCCTTAAGTTCACTATCCTTACACAGAGAACTGACCTAACAGATTCTATTTGGTATTCTCTAAGTATTGCAGTGTTATAAAAGTATTCCAACATAATAATGATTAGGGAACATCATTGAGGCACTTTGGACCATCCGTGCTACTTTAAAGGAGTTGTACACATGAATGCACATTTTTAGTCCTTTTAACTTAGTAGGAAATCATGATTAATTTGCTACAGTTATTTTGATTAAGGAAGCAGGATATTAAACCTGCATCTTTGCTGGGGTATTTGGTCTTATTCTACTGGTGAGACAAAGTGTTTTGTACCTTCACAGCTTAGAATCTGGGTGTACTGATCAGGGTAATGTTGGCTTTGTTTCATGAGTAAGCCAATCCCATTAATAGTCTGTCACATGCAGAGTGCTCCTCTGAGCCTCAGTTTCATCATGTGTACAGTAGAACGAATGAGGTCTCTACTAATGGGGTTTTTATAGGTTTGGCAAGTATTCATGTAAAAGTAACTGTCATGTGAGATTCAGTTATGCATCAATCACTTGTCTTTGTTTTCCTGTGGAGCCTGATCGGCACAACTGAGCAAGCAGTTTGAGTCTGCTCTTCCTTCAATGATGCAGGACACAAAGAATGTGGCTATACACATCTAGATTATGGGAAACATGTTGCATTCTAAAGGATACCAGACATTTATGAATCTACAGCCAATCTATTTACATCATATTTCATGCCTGCCTCATTTCACTTTCAAATGTGAAGCAATTGAGTTTTTCCTGAGGAACTTTTGTGTTTGGGACTCTGCAAGGTGCCATGTGTCCTATGTCACATGGATTAATTCCTCCTCTCATTGATATGACTTGACAGTGAATCAGGCCTGGCTTCTGCCCTGAGGTTCCTTCCCTGGAGCTTGGGCTGCTGAGGCAGCAGCCTCACAGGTGCTGTCAAGCAGAGGAAAGTGCAGGTCAGTCAATCATGGGGGGTCTTTCTTAAAGTCTTCCATATGTCAGACAGTTGCCAGTTGGTGTTCATACAACAGTGATCAGGACCCCCATCAGACTCCCATTTTAGTTTTGAGAGACAAAGGGCAACATTTGAGAAATATGAAGTAGGGTAACAGTCAAGAGAGTGACAGGCCAGGGACATATAAGACCTTATGATTAGGAAGACCACAGCAGTGTTCCAGGTAGAGGGAACAGAAAATGCAGAGGCCCCAAGAGGATTTCAGGCACAGAGAGAAGGCCTCTGTGTCAGAGGCTGAAGACTAAGGCCAAGTGGAGAAGGGGTACTGTGAAGAGTTTAGATTTTATTCTGAGAACAGTAGCCAGAGGGAAGCAGGCACCACAGGGTGCTTTGCAAACTTGGAGAAGATGAGCCTTTCTCAACTTCTCAACTGGAGAAGGTGACTGCTGAGCTCACAGTGATGGTGCAGCAGGGATAGTGTGGGCTAAGGAAAGAAGGGCATACTGGTGTTGCCAAATTTTGCACATTGTGAGGAAAGTTTTGTGAACAGAGAGACCAGTCAGCAGGGTCAGGCCAAGAAGGGCTCTATGGGAGCCACATCAAGGGTCTTGGCTTTCCCCCTGCAGTAGGAACCACCAAAGGGAGAAAGCAGCAGACTGGTCAGTGAAGAATGGTCTCTCATTTGGGGTCTGTTTATTTCCTGGCAGGTTCCTTACTCTGCATCATCCCCTCTGTCACACTCTGGAGAGAACTATGTTACACCTGGAGGAAAAGCTCTCCCCCACCAGTTGCAGCTTCACTGAGGAAAGCAATCCTGGGGGTGATCAGCTCTGTTCTGCATCTGTCCCCTAGTCCCAGGCTACTCTAGTGTGAGAAGTACATCAACCTGCCACCAAAACTAAGGTAGCCATACCCATCCAGGCAACTATCAGCAAGCAGAAAATCGTTGGTCATTCCAGCAAAATCACTGCCCTACAGAGTGACTGGGACAAGTGTGAACAACATACATGATCAAACAAAACAAGAGTCAGTCCATAGAAGAGAGCCTCACAATCATCAGTGAGCCCCTGAGGCTCCCATTCAGTCCCAAACACATATACTACTCAGCCACAGTGACCTGTACACACTCTCTTGCTCACACCCACAGACACATGCACATGACAAACCCTCACATGAAAAAAGACACAAGACATGCAACTCTCACCTCAACAAAAGCACACACACAAACCATCCCATCCTTAAAACCCCTAAATACTCAGCACCTTACCTTCTAACAAATATACCCATTCCACACCCCAAAATACACATCACTGATCCCTCCTGTTCTCAACTACATGAGCTACAATCTTTACTTCCCCCTTATGCACTTATCAATCTCCATATACACTACATCCCTTGAATACATACACATACACACAAACTCTATCAGTTGCCAGAACCTACATACCCATATAAATAACATCCTACATCCCCTGAGAAGTCATACAGACTTGATCTTCTTACTAGAAATACATGCACCCAATTATCGTGTCATATTGCTGCATCCACAGCATATACAAACAATTCTTACAATCTCCCAATACATAACACAACTAGATACACCCTAATCACAATCGTGTGCATAACACCGAAGAAACACACAGACTTAGGAACCAAAACATAAACACCTAAGGACTCCATATTCCCAGAATACCTTTGTGTTTCAACACCAATGCCCCAAAACACAAAGCCTCCACTCTCCAGAAATACACATCAGCAACCTCAGGCACAACCCACCTATCATTTCCTAAAACACACAACCCACTAGTATACACACATTTCATCATCATACCCTAGCACCCCTAACCATACCAAGGCGACAGATATACACATTCACAAAAAAACTCCCCTCAAACACTCCTCTTAATAAGCACCCATAAATTCTATCACACTGTAAACCATACATGCACAGTACACTGTCACCCCCAAAGCATCCTAGTGTAAATTCTCCCAGATATACTCCCTTTGTAGAAGTATACACTACATACCAACAGCTGGAGAATGGATACACAGATACTCCATTTTCTGAATACATTAACACCTCTCAATTACTCAAGCTGAAGTACCCAGATGCTCGAATATACACACCCAATGTACACTCACAGAATACACACAGAAACACCCCCACAATCACCAGGTACATACAAGACTTCCCGAAGCTCCAATGTACACAGTCACAATTATCCAGCCCAATGGAACTCCTAAAATTCAATTACATAAACCCCCTATAAACCCTACCAGATGCCTGATTATACACCCAGAATCTCTCATGCCCTCAAGATAATACATCCACAAAAACCTGAATGAAATCACAATCTATAATCTTATACACAAAATCACACACTCCAACCATCATCAAATAAACACTTAAATATACACACATATCGTCATTCCCTACAAAAATATACCCAACTCCATGTAACCCCAAAATGCAGTCACACAAACCCTCTGACAATAACTGAATACATTCAAGCCAAAGTCATTTATGAGGGGGAACAGAACTTATTTATTAAAAAATGTGTTCACCATTGCATGTTTAAACTTCAGTCACCCTCAACGTACTCTCCACTTGATACAATATACCTATTAAGACACTTTTTAATTTTTTAAATTTTGAGATG
This sequence comes from Carlito syrichta, assembly GCF_000164805.1. NCBI lineage: Eukaryota > Metazoa > Chordata > Mammalia > Primates > Tarsiidae > Carlito > Carlito syrichta. The sequence continues at coordinate 5,731 of NW_007259425.1, forward strand.
CTTTTCCAATGCCCAAAATAGTTTTTGAACTCATTATTTAGTGCTTCCACAGTTTTTCCATTCATCTCTTGATGTCAGCAAAAAACTTCCCTTTGAGGAATTTTTCAACTAGGGGAACAAAAATAAAAGTCGCTGGGGCAAGATCAGGTAATAGAGAGGGTGGGGCACAGATGTCCTGCCACTTTGGTCAAATGCTGTTGAACACTCAGCATGGTACAGGCAGGCACACTCATAAATCAACCATCATGAAATGGGCAAATGCACTGAAAGACACCCCCCCCAAAAAATCACTGAAGCCAAACACATCTTCTCACTACACCACTAGCAGGTTTATTGATGCCAATGGGTTCCTTAACACTTAGCTGGGGAGGAAACCTGTACAAGAAGCCCACCCTCCAAAGAATTATTCTGTTTTGGGGGATTCTCCCCTCGTTTTTCTTAATACATCATACAATCCTTCAATCCCTAATAATAATACATATATCCCCTGTGTGCCATAAACAGTTACATATATAACAAGCCTCAGAAGCTGAAGACAAATGCAACAGTCCTCAAACAACACAAAAACATTTCCACCTTTTCCTAAATACATGACATACCTATACATTCTCCAAAACATAATCACCTCACAGCCCTAAATACAAGCAAACCAACCTCCAACTTGAGAAACTGTAGGCAGAATAGGTCCATAGTCCCAGACAATATATATACAACTTGAACATCCAAACACCCAGCAAACCCACTCTCCCCAGACTTAACTGAACATTTAAACTATTACCTAGATACCATAAGCAGATATATAACTCTCTCTACTCTGAATATACACAAATTCGGCATGCAGTGCAGTAAAATGCATAATACAACCTCTGCTCAAATGCATCCATACATATGCACAATGGCCCACGACACTCTCCAACACCCAGAATCAGTCATGTCATCCAACACACACATACACACACACACACACACACACACACACACACACACACACACACACACCACAGTGCCTCATCAGCTGTTTACTGACAAAAGCATTCACCTGACATTTACCAAAATATCAGGTATACACAATTTCTACACATTAATATTACACAAATCATCCCATACCCCCACAACAATATGACTCACTGTGACCTGTTTCATGTCATTTCTCCCTACCTCCCTCTTCAAATGAATCACACAAGCACAATGCCCTGATGCTACATGCACATGCACATACACACACCATACACATGCAGCTTATACTGCAGTGTGGGAATCCACATTGAATTTTGGGAATGTCCAGTAAGCAATTTGATTAAGGGCTATTAATCTTCTAGGCTCTGTAAATAGAAGTGGGAAGGAGTGTGAAAATACAGATTTGAGAATTATCAAAAAAGAACTGGCATATGTAAGAGAATGTAAACATGCAAAGGAGAGAGCATAATTCCTCGTGTAAAATGGTTTCTACTGCTGTGGCTTCTTCCTCACAGGATAGCTGCAATCTTTTCATGAGTGCATGTTCATTTTTAGGTCTATCAGTTGTCTTTTGTGGTATTACTGTAGATGAGCAGACAACTGCAGAATTCAATGAATGAAAAGCATTGACTCATTTGAGGTCTCTGATGGGCATTGATTTGGGCTTGACTCTGCAGGACAGTCCTTCTGCTCCCATCTGGGCACACTCACATGACTGAGACACTTAGCTAGGTTCCTCATGTCCTGCAACCTCCAGCAGGCCGGCCTGACACTGTCCTCTGTTGATAGCAGTAGAGTAAGAGGAAGGCCCCAAGGCACCCAGGGGAGGTCCCACAACCACACCCAGAGTGTGATGGAGGCTGTGCCGAGTCACATGGCACTTGCTAGGGATACAGCCAAGTGAAGAATTGGGGTCATTTCTGTTAGGTGTAGTATCTGAGGGGAGAATTTTTTCCAATAGCAGTTTATTGTTCTTGAACCGTGGGCAAAGGCAAAAACAATTTCTCCATCTGTTCCTACTTGGTGTAGACACTGTGATGGGAGCTCTGGGGGATTATGAGTTGACTAGGTCTGTACTCTGTGCCTGAGGTTTAAATCCTTTAGGGAACAGAGGTTTCCAACACTAATTTTTTTGTGAGGCAGAGGTTGAGACTGAGGTTTTAGGAGCAAGAGCAAGGAGCCCATATTTCCCCAGAGGTATAAGAAAAGGAGGCCCTGGGGATGTGTCAAGTACTTAAGATACACCAATCACTGCTCCAAGCATTACACATGGATTAACTTTCATCTTCACAACCCTGTGAAGTTAGCACTGTTCACCGAAGATACAAATCAAGCTTTTAAAAAATTAAGTTTTTTTTATTCAGATGCCTGAGGCATATAGATCAAGACAAGTCTTTGAGATAGGTTCTGTCAGACAGCTCCAAAAGAGTGTTTTAGCTCACAGCTCATTAAGGGGGACCCAAAAAACCAGAATTTATTATTTAAAAATTATGTGTTTAAGCTTACATTTTTAAACTTCAGTCACCACCTGCTGTGATGGGGTTGCTTCCTATCCTCTGACTTATTCCCTCGGGCTCTTCCTGCAGTCTGGCTCCACTTCTGTAATATGGAACTTCCAGTCTGTTCTTAGGGTCTGTTGAACCCCTTCTACTTTCTCTGGTCTTTGCATGCTCTGCTTCCTTCCTTTGGCCCTCTCACTGCAGCCTCTTCCCTTTGACCCCAGGCACCCACAGCAGACATCAAAAAGGCATCTTTAGATAGGACAGTTTTTCCTCAGCCAGGCCATCACATTCTCTTTGTTGTCATATCAACCACTGTGTCATAATAGGGTCCTGGAGCCCCACAAGGCAGATCCTTTTCCCCATGTGCTTCTGGGAAACAGAACAGCTGGGGGCTTCTAAGGGTCTGGTCAGATAAGCCACTCAGTGCACAATTTAGGATATCTTCTGTGCATGTAGAGAAGGGGGAGGTGTAAGGTACACTCCATGACATACACCTCCACGAAATATAGGTTTCAGAACAATTGGTGCACTTCAAACTCAACCATTCCAGCAATTCCCTTCATGCAACCTGGGTACAAGATTTTCAGTGCTGATTCAAGATACCAGGCACACCTGTTCCTCTCCTCTAAAACTCAGGATCCATTACTTCCCATTTCAAAACAAAGAAACCCAAGAAGATCTACCTTGTATTCATTAAAGTATATTGTATTTAACATGTGTAACTCTTTTAATATAAAACAGACAGAACTCCATTTGCCAGCAAAAAACAATACAATTGGTACAACATTCTGTCTTTATTTTAGGATAGGATATGAAGGGGGCAGTGAGAGCAGTTATTGGAACAAGCAAGAAAGTGATGTCAGCAGCTTTATCAGCAACAGAATTCACAGTGAGAAAGAAAAGTCCAGAGGAAAGACTCACCTTAAGGAATAAGGCCCCCACATCAATGGGGGGGGTACTGTTGGAGTGATGAGGTAGTGGCTGTGGAGTCAACTGGTGGACACATTGCTCCCTCTGGCAGGCTTGTGGCTCCACATAGAATAGAGAAAATGCAGGTCAGTTCACCCCATTGAGAAACATGAAGCTGAGATGCTTTCCTTGTGCCAGAAGTGTCCTGATCCTTCAGAAAAGAATGGAGAACATGTCTAAAGTGTTCAGGAATATCAGAGCTGTATTTTCCATTAGAAGGCCCCTCTCTCCAAGTCTAGCTCCCAATGCCCCTCAGGACAGCCTTTCCCAGTTCTGTCTCTGTCACTTCACTGACCCAGCCCCTGTCAGGCTTCTCCCACTCCCCCAAAGCCAGCACCCAGCCTGCCAGAGAAGGTAGGAGCCAGAACTGGGAGATGAGAAACATCAGGTGACATTGAAGCCATTGTCTCTTTAGGATCCTGACCCTACCTGGGACAAAAGATCCAGGGTCTGTAATTGGAATTCCCATCCCAGTTTGATGTAACATTGTTCCCAGATTGCTGAGGGGTCACAGACCAATTTCTTCCTCCTTAACTCTCACCCACCAGAGCCAGGCCTGGCCATAATACCTGCTCGAGTGTGACTGAGATTCTATGTGTACAGTTAAGGTGTGCCTTTGACACAAGCTAATGAGTAGGATCCCACTCATCTTGCCCCCACCCCTACAGCTCCGGGTGGTCTGCAAAACTCTGTGCAACATTTCACACCAAAAAGCTGACTCAGACCTTTGTGCCCAGAAGAATCTAGATGACATCTTCTCAAAGAACAGAAGCTGCCATGGGATACCCACATCGAGTGTACATTTTCTGCATAGACCTTCAGAATGAAATGGTAGACATTTTCCCCTGACATTATCAGGAGGATGAAAACCATAACACGTGCCTTTGACTCTCAGACCTTGACTCATTGAGACACGGTTCCTAGCACAGATCAAAAGTACTCTCAACTGAAGGCCTGCTGGAGGTCCTGCCTACCCTGAAGCCTCAGGTTTCCATGGTGATGGGTTGGTTGAGAACTAGGGACACAGCTGACCAGCCTGATGACCAACAGTGCCCTTCTAGGGGCAGATGATAATGGGGGCACAGGCTCTGCAGGCTTTCAACACCTGAACTCCATGTTGCAGGATTCCCTCACCCACCCACCATGCCCCCAAAGGGTCCAGCTTTGCCATAGTCACTAGGACAAGACTTCGCGTATCTGACCTCCTATCCAGGAACTCCAAAACTTTCTGATTGAGTCCACCATGTTCATAACGCCTATGAATGCTCGGCTATGCACAGCATTCTGTCCACCAGAGCCACCTATCTCAGGACCCATACCAAGACAACACAGATTCTGAAGGAACAACCATCTGACTAAGGTAGAGATAACCCAAGAAGCCATCAGTGGGGTGAAAAAACAGAACCTATATTTATGGTGTCTTTGGCCCTACAGAACGAATCGACAGGCTTGGAGCAATATAGAATGAGCAGGGTCAGTGCACAAACACAAGGGTAAACAGACCCTGTGTTCCACCCTCAATACATGTAGAGTCCCCAGTACGCACACCTATTGATGCCTGAATATTCCTACTTCATACAAACATCTCACACATTCCGAACACAAACACTTGCATACATACACATACACACATGCACACACACAGACACACCACCAGTGGTGTGCTGATAAATACTTAAGAAAATGCTCTCTGGGATGCAGAAAAGCCTAGATATGTGGTGTGTAACTGGCGTAAATATTCCAGTGTGACTAATTTCAAGTTACCAACCTGAGGTCACTCTAACATACATACACAACTTTCACACATCCATACAAAATACCTATCCCTGAATGTATGCATCTTCCCAAATACCACGATACCCAATATCTTTAGGATAAAACTTTCACACTCTTGCCCCAAGTATTCTCAAACACATGTAGAAACACCATCATATTCTCCAGTGAAATGCGCTTTACTCCTAAAAATCCTGTATTCTATAAACAGACTAGTACAATTCATCTACTTGCTGTTAGATATACATGAAAAAAGTATACATGCCAAACACACAGAAATATTTCTAGTATACCATTTATAAATGTGCTATTTCCATATTCCAAAGTATCCAAATCTAGTATGAACCAGCTCCCACATCCCCAAATACAAATAACCATATCATATACCTCTAATCCATAAAAATACAGTTCTTTCACTAGCCTGTGTAAATACAGAACTCTACTCTTCTGTTAGATCCACACACACTGAATTCCCAAAATACACAATCCTAGTAACTACTTACTGAAAACTAGAAACAAATGGTCTCCAAAATATTAATCCAAACTGCCATGCTCCTTGGAACACACACACATAAACTGAATACACATGCCATCTGCCCTAAAAGACCCACCATTACTCAGTACACTACAAATCTGCAAACATACCACACCCTACCCTGAAATACACATATAGGCCCACATTATAGGCCCAAACATAATTACACAATCACAAGTAATCACCCAGAAGTATTTCCTCCACTTTCCAGGATACAGACTTATACAAAGCCAACCTCACAACTGCGCATGTTCATCCTACAAGCCCACAAAGAAGTCATAGATATGCTGTCATACACTGAAACATTCATACACAACTCCTGAAAAGTATGAAAAGAAACACACAACTACACATGCCCTGAATACAAAAATGGTCCTCCTACATTCCCCAAATATGAAACCAAACATACTGCACACACCCCCAAAAATACAGTATCCCTTACTTCACCCACATGCTCAAGCAGATAATCCCTCCTAATCTGTCATTAGACACAAATAAATACCCAACATTTGTGAAAAAAATATAAAATATTCTTCCAAGTCCCAAATTACAAACTCCTAACCCCAACTCTTTATGTATACATAGTGCCATGGATTACACAAATTGGGTCATTCTACTCATACTCAACAAAGTGAAGGCTGAGGGGTCAGTGGGAAAAACACTTAGGGCACATAACTGCTCTTCAAAATGTTCTCTGTGAGCCAGGCTATTAAAATTGTCTTTGTAACCTGATACCAGTTGTATCTAATAGTCACGGAAACAACTTGCTTCAACTCTGAGATGAGTTTTACCTGTTTTACCTATCACCATCACTCACAAATCAGAGCTCACCAGTTATCCAAAATTGTTACTGATGCCAAAAAACTTTCTTTTTAAACAATGTGCAAAATTTCTCTTAAAAAAAAAAACCTCCAACATCATCTTTGTTCTTTTAAAAAATTTTCTCTTACTGCCTCTTTGATCAGGTCTTTATTCAAAGTCAGATGTCTCTATGATTTTCTTTACATATAATAGAGACCACCTACTCTATGTATGACCCAAATTGTAATTCTCACTTTCCAAATACAAAATTTTAACTTAGAGATTTATCACAATATTTTATTTGACATTGGCATACTTGGTGTTAGAAGTGGGGTTCCAAAGATCACTTCCTGGAGAGAATCACAGGACCTTGGGACCACAGATTGAGGTATTAACACTGGGGCCCTGTGAACCTCTGGTTTTGGGGGTCACCTCCTTCCCTCCAGTGAGTCTTGCTTGGACCAAATATTTGATTTTGGTTCAGTTATGTTCTAATTGAAATTTGGTTGGGAGAAATCTTTTGTCTTTGACTAGGAAATCTCCTGTTTAGGAGGACTATTCTCCTAGCAAATTTCACCTGTCAGTTCTGGGTGAGAGGTTTTGCTTTTGTTTGAGGCTTTTTTGTTTTGTTTTGTTTTTTGTTTTTTGTGGTTTTTTTTTGTCCCTTTGGGTTGAATCCTCAGGAGGAAATGTTTTCCTTTTCCCTTCAGTTGGAGAAGGTGGCTTATCATCCATCTAGTGAAGTATGGAATTTCTACTGATGCTTTCATTTACTTGGCCTTTCCAAATATTTACATCCATAACCCCTTGTGAAACTGTAAGACATTTTGTAAACTCTGGTTTCAGAGTTTTGCAAAACTATTTCATTCATTAACTATTCAAAACAAAATTTCATTCTCATATTTATGATGCTTCCTTTGTATCAATGCATAGAATAGCATCGTAACACTTTGGTTAAGCTGTGGGAAAGTGTTACTGCCATGAGTTTTCTTTCCTGTTATTAGGGGAAGCCAGTTCCTGAGAGCACCCTGGAAGCAGCCGCAGCTGGAAAATCTCGCAGCTGACCCTGGCAGACGCCGAGCAGCAAGTCCCACTGTGGCCCCGTCACAATGCGGACTAGACAGAGGACACAAACAAACGTCTTTATTGACAAGCGGCCCCCCTTGCCTGGCCCGCGTCAGACCCATCCGTAGTGCGCCAGTAGCCTGGCGCGCAGCCGACCTCCAGGGCTGAGCCCCACCCGCCGGAAGTCAAAGTCACGCCCAGGGACGCTGTGAGAGTCGTCTGCTGCTGCTGGGCTGACTGGATCCTGGGTTTCAAATCCTGACTGCCTCTTCCTGAACCTTTGGAATTATTCGGAGGGTAGGAGACGGACAAGTGATATTCTGCAGTCCCCACTGCGTTGCTCGGTGTCCCCTCCCGTCAGGTCCGCAGTCACAGAGGAGTCTGCCTGGGTGTCTCCTGTTCCAGCCTGCCTGAGTGCCCAGAAGGGGCTGAGCCACACGGGCAGTGTTCACCTGAACTGACGCGGGAAGAGCAGGAACGTGGTGAAGGACAGTGGCATTACCAGAAGTGCCGGTCTCAGCCTCCACTGCCTCAGCTTCCTGTCTACCTGCAGACATGCCTGGGGTTAAGGCAGTTGGGACCCACCGTTTCCATTCCTGCACGCGCGGCTCCGGCATCCCGCCTATAATCAACGCTGGGAGCCGTCGGAGGAGCGGCCTCCCACAAGCCCCGCCCCCTTCGGAGACGGACGCATGCGTGCTAGGCATAGGGAAGACCCGGCCGCGAAGGGCCCTCGGAAGAGAGGGTAGTAAATATCTGGTCCCGTTCTCCTCGGGTTCTGCTTGGACGCAGGCGGCTCCCCTTCACTGAACCTTCACTGCTGTCCTTCCTTGAAACTACCACTGTGGGTTGTCAGTGTTACAGCCCTGCCACCCATGCACTCAAATTACCCCCTCGGGGAAAAACTTTTTTAAAGGCTTCCCCTAAACTCAGTGTCCTCCAGTCGGGGAGAGAGAGACCCGCGTGTCCTTTGCACTGCATGTCTTTGATTGCTGTTCACGGTTTTTAAAAACTAGCAAGCCTTGTTTCTCCGGTCAGTCTGGAGTTTCCATTAAAGGACCACAGCAGATAATTAATGGGAAATTTCACCTTCCTCTGCCCTCCACTCTGTAAATATAGTGAAGAATTTTAGTTGAGAGTGAAAAAAAATGTACAGAATCAGCTCATTGACTTGGGCTGGTAATTGCTTCAGAAGACACATTACTTACCATACCTGCATTCCGGTCATTTGCAAGATTACTATCTGTTCTTACTCCACAGTATAACTCTGAAGAGCCCTGACATCGACCCCTGCTATGAGCCTCCAAGTGCAGAGACAAACATGGTACCATGCCATCCTTATAACCTTCCCAGTGGAAGAGCATCTGTCTTCTAAAGGAGGTGATTCCTGTCCAGAGATGTTTTCTCTCTTGGCAGTGAGAGCTGGTACAGGACTTCCTGCAGGCCAGAGAGCAGCCCTGTGGCCAGGGATCAGGTCCAGGGGATGGTTAACCACTGCCTGCCATAACCCGTCTTGACAAATTAACCATTGTGCTAATTTGGTTATATCTGCTCCTGGAGCCTAAGATTCTAATCAAGTACAAAAGTGATTGCAAAATTGAGCATAACAATTTTTCCACAGTGCAATTTGTATATTAGTGGCTCAGAAAAAGATTTACTTAAATTCAAAGTCAAATCAATGAGTTAGAATCTTGGGAAAGAGTTGGTTGACTGAGTAGGATGGAGGGGAAGCTACAAAGATGTCTGGTTTTCTTCAATGTCTGAATACAACATTTTGCATCACCACCCCTCTTATATAAAGTTAAAGACTGAATATAATTTAAGGTTAATATGTAACACATTTTTGGGGCAGAGTTCCCAGATAAAATACAAGATCCCAGAGAAATGTAAATAGTACAGAAAAACAATAGATTTTTAGTCAAAGCATACTCCAAAGATTACATGGAGGATATTGTTTGTCTAAAATTCACCATGTATCCAAAATGCAAATTTAACTTGGTGTCCTTTATTTATATTTGGTAAATGTAGCCACTCTGTTCTTTTGGGTAAGTTTAATTTTAAGAAATGGTACACTATCTCATTCTCGGACTCTAGCCTACAGATATAGAGGAGCTTCCAGGACATCATGACTGCATCAGCAGAGCTACTGGAACATGTTTTAATTTTTACCCAAGGGAAAACAAATAAAACAAAACGTAAGCTGAAAATGCAAAAATAGCTTACATATTATTTTAGTTGCGTATTATATCACTGGATATATTTATTTTAAAAAACATACAGCAGGGAGTTTCTCTTGAAAAATAGATCAGGTGGCCAAGTGAGAGAGGTAGGAAGAAGACTTGTCTCTGCGTGTTCCTCCATTATGTAGGACTTGACTTTGAAACCATGAAAAGATATTGCTTGTTCACATGCTATGTTAAATTCATTTATAAGATAGGAAAAAAGTTAAACATTGAACAATATCATTATCTGAGAACAAGTGAAGGCAACTGACTTTGGTCCTGTTGACTGCATGCTGTCACTGTCCTATCATGGATGGAGGTGTACCAGCTGAGGGTAAGGCTAGCTTATGGCAGCCTGCAGAGATTCTAGCAGTGACAGGACTTGGGACACAAAGACAGATTTCTAGACAATGATATACATAGAACAATCAAAACCCTGGATCTGCTGGTACCATCCTGTCTTACAACACCCAGTTCCCTTTCCTCCCTACGAAGGCCTGTATTTGTCAGGCTGAAAATGTGCTCTACATGGTGTTCTGAAAGTCCAGCCACGGTTGCAATTCTTTGAGATACTGGCAGCATGAGTGAAGAGCAGGGTGGGTTGAGGGACACAAAATAGGTTTATCAATGAAGTTTGGAAGTTAAGGGTACATCAAGTAAACTTTTTTTGCTGTGATTCTGAAGAGCAATTTAAAAGTGACCTGAAGATGAACATGCCAACCGGGTTGCCCATGTGCAAATGAAAGTCCTACCTGCCAGAGCCCTGCATGGAATGTCTTCCACCCCCACATAGGGCCAGCTGCCCCTGCCGTTCCCTCACTGCAGAGTGCTTGGATTCCCACAATCTCCTTTTTAGGATCAAACTTGTTCCTAATCTACTTGGACTCAGGAGTATCTGCTGAGTATAGTCACTCTCTGGTACTTGCCCTTGCTTTTGTCATTGTGGAGGCTGACAGACAGCTGTAGTCAGTGTCAAGCCTCAGAGGGTTGCATCAGAAGGCAGTGAGCTTGTGGGGTCTGGGGCCTATTATCAGACTCCATAACACCCCCCAAAAACTCAAGAATTCAAATTTGACAGTGCCTCTGGGGACAGCTGATTTGGCCGGAGCAGAGGAAGGAGGGAGGACTGGACTTCCGCAAAGACTGGGGAAGCCCCTGGCAACCTGATGCTGTGCTCAGGTAGGGCAGCTCTTTAGAAGAGGAATAAGACCCATGGTTGTAGGGGGTGGTGGGATCATGTAGTCTGGTGGCATAAAGAAGGTTCTGGTGACAAGCCCGTGTCATGTCTTCAGCACCTGGAACTCATTCTCAAATATTATGAGAGATTTGAACAGGAGTTTCCTAAATCTTAGGAGGAATAGAGATAAATTGTCTTAGCCAGAAAATTGCTTGGTCACTTAGCTCTGACATCATCTGTGATGGTATGTCCTCTCTGGGGGCGAGGCTGGAGTCTGGATGGTACAGCCCAGAGCCTTTCAGCTCCAGCTCCCCAGAGATGGCTTCTTTCATTCTTTGAAGCTGTCATGTCCGAGGAACTGGGCAGAACAGCTAGGAAGGCTTCAACCAATACAAGGCTTGGCTTCCCTTATTTTTCTGAATTTTTAGCCCTTTTGTGGACACTCAGGTTTTCAGACCTACTTCCTTTTGCTCACAAGCTCAAGGCATACCCTCTACTGCTGACTTCCTTGTGAAGAGGAAGACTTTGCTCCCGTTTCCTCTCTACTCATGAATGGGGAAAGATGTGGTGTGTTCTTGGTCATCAGAAGGCTGTAAAAGGCCAGTTCACCTTTCAATAGCAGAGGAGCAAACAATCAGCAACATGATCTTCTGGTATTAGTGTTAAGACATGTGTCCTAATTAATGAGGTTCATGTGCTGTAGACCTTGCTGTCTTTGAGTAGCATCTTCAAGAAGTCTTAGTGATCACGGGTGAGTACCACACAACTTGGTCTGACCTGGCCCTTCTTCATATCTGCTTCTTCCTGGGTTGTTATTTGCCATTATTGAGAGCTCAAAGAGAAGGACCACAGATGAGTTTCTTTTGTCACACCTCGTTGTGACATGGCCAGCAGCTGGAAAAACTCTGCATACCTCCCCTGACATCCCTGCCACGATATATTTCCTGGCCATTTTCTAGTAGCGTGCAGCCATTGCTGACTGTGCAATGACAGTATCTCAGGGTAGTCCACATCTGCCCCACAGCCCTACTTCCTAGTAAAGGTTTCCTGAGTGGCAGCAGGGACCACAGAGGCCTGGATAAAGGATGGCCCAAATCTGAACCTATTTAGCAGGTGCACTGAGTAGTGCCAAGAGAACCCTCTGCACACTGGACATGGTACAGCATCAGGTGGTCTTTGAGGCTCCTGTGACACTGGCTTGGGAGAGATTTCCTTCAAGTACTTTTGTTGGATGTGTGAGGTGAGGAAACAAAGAGAGGGTCTTCTAGAAGACCCAGGAAAAGGGAGGCTGAGGTAGAGCTGAACCTGCAGGCTTCATCCAACCCACCCCAGGGCGCCAAGAACTACACGAGGAGGGTTCCTTACCAGCATGCCTACCAGAAACACCCTGATCCCTTGCTTGGGAGACACCTATGAGGCTGGCGGGTGTCTGCTAGGGACATCCTAGGGAGGCCCTCAAGAAGCAGGGAGGATTGTGTGTTTCTTCTTGTAGACAAGGTAGGGAGTCTGGGTGACCTGGGACATGTTCTCTAGTAGAATAACTCTCAACTGGAGGAACAGAGTATCCAATTCACTTGGGGACATGTGCCCATTATATTCTTCCCTTCCACATGGCCTTCATCTGTGAGTTCCTCGCTGATTCCCCAGGGGTGATGGGAAGCCGGGAAGTCTCTCATGGCTGCCCTGTCTCCAACTCCATTTATCCTCTCCTTTGCCCTGCAGCTGATCTAGTACTGAGACCTAACATGATCCTGAACCCTGGTGTCCTCCTGTCTCCTAAATGGCTCTGCCCTTTCCCCCACCCACTCCCAGCCCAGCACCCAGGCTACCATGGGTACAGCACCTAATACCCCTCATGGTTGCAGCACTTCCTCCAGGAAGCCCTCTGGTGCTGTCTGGTTTTCCCAGGCCACTACTGGTATCATCAGAGTGGCCACAGCTTGAGCGAGTCTGGAGCTCTCAATTCCATTATCAATGTCAGGGCTGAAGTGGGCCTCCATAACTCTCGCACATGTAGACCTTCATCCTGCCTTACCCCCCCTCCTCAGCTGGTGTGCCCCTGAGGTTCTCTGAGGAGGCAATGTGCATCCCCCAGTCTCTTGTGAAGACTCTTATGCCTGCCCTGGGCACTGGGGGCACCCAGGCCAGCAATGGAGACAACTGCCCTGGCCGCCATCCTTCAGTGCCACCACCAACTGCCCTGATGATGCCATTGTGACCCTTTGGAACAAGGGACCAAAGCCACAGGCAGCTTCTGGGGATGGCAGCCTAGCCGCCTATCAGGCCAAGGACCTGCTGGAAGAATTGCATAACTCCAGAGCATCTATGTGAACTTTCACTGCTGGCAGTGCTTCAAGTCCCTGGCCTGGAGGCACTTTCCACAGAGTCCCCTGTGCACTCTCCTGCTTCTTCATGTGAGCATTCCAAGCCTGAGCTTAGCCCAAAGGCCATTTAGAAAGCAGTAGGGATGGACAGAGTCAGGTGCTTTATGGGACTCAGAAGGAAGGTCATATCTGCCTGAGAACAGATAACCATGCCCTGGACATCTGATTGCCCAAGTAGAGATGCCTAGGACTCACCCTTTGCCCACAGTGGTCCCAGGCACCACTCTCTGCTGTTCTGGACACCAGCTCCTGCTCCCCACAAGGACTCTGAGGTTGCTGCCTCTCTCCAGATTTGCAAGGAAGCTGATTAAGCACTCAGTCCTGGGGGCCTGGAACCTGCATGTTAACCATCTCCCCAGATCATTTCAGCCAGATCTCAATAAGCTCAGGCTGTCCTAAACACTGCAAACTTGGCTTTCGTGTCTTTCAGCTCTAAAGGTTGGAAACTCCAGGACAAAGTAACTGGAGATTCCATTCTGGTCAGGGCCAGCCTTCAAGCTGGAGGTGGCCACCTCTGACTGTGTCCTCATGAGGTTGCAAGAGAGGCCTCTTTCCATCAGGGAAGTAATCCCATCCTGAGAGTGCCAACCTCAAGGCCTGCTCTAGTCCTGACCAACTCCCATAGCATCACTCCCAAAGACTACTGCATTGGTTGTTAGGGTTTCAAGGCTGAAATTTGGGGAGGGAAACAACTATTTCACCCATGGCACTGACTACATTATTCAACACAATCATACTGGGGACTCAGAGGGAAGGCAAGGAGGCCATATGATCCTCAAGATGTTGATGTTTGGTCGTGGGAGGGTATGCTGGGGGGCCCAGGCGCCCACACTGGGATGGAGTACGACAGAAACGTACAGCAGGAGAGACATAGGGAAGCCCCGGGATAAGTACTGGGTGGGATTGGCTCAGCATGAAGGTGAGCTTGTCAGTGTGACTGACCCCTGTGCTTACGACCCAGTACTCCAGTGCCTGGCCCATATGAAGCCCACTATGGCCATGGAGGAAGGACTTTGGTGGACCATGCAGGAGTGGCAGCACACAAGTAACTTTGACCAAACGATCTTCTACGAGATGGTGGCAAAGTGAGTTGAGGTCCTAGGTGCAAGGGCTCCTGTACTGTGTATCTGCGCAGAGGATAGGGGAGTATGCAGATTAAAACAGGATCCTCTGGCCCTTTGATGCCCAGGAAGCTGCATACTTTCCCTGGAGTCCTTGGGGTCTCTGTCCTGCCATCTCAGTAGCAACCCCTTGCCAGGTCTGCGGTCAGCCTCTTATTGAAATTGGAGATCATGGTGGGAACAGTTGCCAACAGAACCTTGAAGGGGCCGCCTCGGTTCTCTGGATGAACAGAGAGATCCTGACCACATTTCCTGTCCTTGGGAAAAGTTGTCAGAAGTTGGTCATCTTCCATCCCAGCACGGACTGGGGGTGGTTGGTAAGGAGGCCACTGCCACAAACTCTCAAGTCCTACCTCTAGTCCTGCTGCCCAAGCTGCTTGGCCATCACCCCCTCTATGACAGATGGACAACAGACCTCAGAGGAAATGATTCATCTCCTTAGGCTGTGTCCCCATCTTCATATCTCACAGGTCACTTGTGTCCCAGGTTATCCTTAAGTACTTAAGTCTTGGCCTTGGAATTCCTGCTCTGGACAACCTCGCTAATGTTTTCTCTTGAGTTATAGCACTGAGCCAGTTGTATCTGCAGGAAGGGTCATCTGCTATGTGCCCTACAGGTTCTGAGTGAGGAGCCCCAGAACTGTGGCTCTGCCCATTGGAGCAGCCACCTCCTGGGACTGGCCCCAGGCAAGGGCTGAATGGGACACCAAGACACTTGCTTCCCATTCCTGTCTTCAAGGGCTGCCTGGTACTGGCGGTAGGACTGGACCTTTTATCAGTGTGATTGTACCTCCCTCACCCCTAGGTTAATAGAGTTTGAGGCTGAGGATGAGATACAGTTTCAGAAGTTACAGCTGATGATGGTGCCCCTGGGCTTGCCTCCTCCATCCACACTGAGACTTGAACATCCAAGTACCAGTCCCGGAGGATTCCCAACCAGGAAAGGCTTACCACATCCTACGGGGCTTGTGGCAACAGCCAAAGGGGCCCAGGGAGGTCACTGTCCCCCCTTTCCATACTTTTACTTCAAATAAAACTGCCTGCCCAAAGCCTGGGAACTTAATTGCCTGTGGCCTTGCCCTGGAATTGACAGGGTCAAGTGCAATAGCTCTATCTGCTTGCTCATCCAAAACCCACCATTCGGTCTCCTCAGGAAGGGGGGCCTCGTAGGATGAGACCTGGGATATTAGTGGCTCCAAGCATCCTCCCACATGATGTTGTCATGGCTATGTCACCTCCTACAGTGTCAGCTCTCATGGTCCTGTCAGGTGTACCGACCTAGGCTGGACCCATTTCATGTCCCTGAGCCCTTCCGTCCCCAGAGTGCTGGAGGTGGGAGCTATAGTCCCTGACACACCTGTTGTTCTTCCTCTTGGCCTCAGTTGACCTTCCCAGCAAGGCTGGCCCCAAGGCCCTGCCTGCTCACCTGACACCACCCAGACTCCAGCGGCCACCAGAGACCCAGGTGCCCAAGGAGATTCCACCTGAATCCGTTAGGGAGTACTTTGAAATTGGAGTGGTTGCTGGGTCCTTGTCTTGAGGAAAAACAGCAAGAGGACACGATTCCACAGCCGCAGGAACAGGACGAGATGTTCCTGGACCCCAGGTCTCCTGAGCTACCTTGACAAGCTGTACTCCCAGGAAATCTTCATTGCCAAGATGGACCAGCCTGGAGCACTGGGTTCTGTGGGATTCCGGAGATTCAAGCATTTGGCATTCAGCTGTGTTCTTCAGCTACTTAGCAGTGTGTGTGTGTCTGTGACTGTATGTTTGAGTGTGGGTGAGTGTATGTGTCTCTGTGCGTCAGTTCGGATAACTACTGTGTGTGTCTATGTGGGTGTGCATGTGTATGTTACATGTGTCTCCGTGTTTTTCAGTGTTTATGCATAGTTCTGTTTGTGTGTCTCAGTGAAGTGTGTCTGTCTATGTCTGGGTTTGTGTTTGTGCTACCATGGTGTGTGTGTGTGTGTGTGTGTGTGTGTGTGTGTGTGTGTGTGTGAACTAAGGGTGACCAGGACATTAAACAACATGGGGTGTGGACAAGGGAGGGTAGTCATTTCTTTCTGCCTCTCCTGAGGTCCCCTTGGCTCCAGGGTTCTCCATGCTCAGGATGCTCCCATCCTGTCATTGTAATCACAAATGGAGACTGCCATTCATCCACAATTCCTAGAAGAACTATTTTCCCCAGAACCACAGAGGGATTCCTTGGCCCTTATCAAGTAGCCCAAGCAGGAGGAAGAACTGACCCTCAAACAGGTTTCCCAGTAGAGGGAAGGACACCAGGTTCACCTGGGCTTGTAGGGACACTGGGAAGGAGAGACACCAGGGAAAGGAGGGACACCAGGAACACCAGGGCATGGAAGGATGTTGGGAAAATTAGGGCAGGATGAGACAACTGGGACACCAGGGGAGGGAGAAACACTGGGAAATTCAGGGCAGGAAGGATATTAGGAACAGCAGGGCAGAGAGGTGCTCCAGCAACAACAGAGTTGAGAGAGACACCAGAAACACCAGGGAAGTGAGGGACACTGAGAACATCAGGGGAGGGTGGGTCACCAGGAACATGAGAGCAGGGAGGGACACTGGAACATCAGGGCAGGGAGGGACACTGAGAACACCAGTGGAGAAAAGGTCACCAGGAACACCAGGGGAGGGAGGGACACCGGGAACACAAGGGATAGGAGGGACACCGGAAATACCTGGGCAGGGAGGGAGACCGATAACACTTGGGGAGGAGAGACACCCAGAACACCAGGGCTAGGAGACACTGGGAACACCAGGGCAAAGAGGGATCATGGGAAATTCAGGGCAGAGAGGGACACTGGGAACTTCATGGCAGGGAGAGACATGAGGAACTTCAGTGGAGGAAGGGATGCTGGGAACACCAGAGAAGGGAGAGACTCCAGGAACACCAGGCAATGGAGGGATACCGGGAACTCCAGAGCAGAGAGAGATACCGGGAACTTCAGAGGAGTGTCACCAGGAACACCAGAGGAGGGAGAAACACCAGGAACTTCGGGGCAGGGAGGGACAACAGGAACATCAGGAGACAGACGGACACCTGGAACACCAGGACCAGGAGAGACACTAGCAATACTAGGGCAGGGAGGGACACCAAGAACTTTGGGGAAGGGACAGACACCAGGAATACCAGGCAGGGAGGGACACCAGGAAAGCAGACAATGGAGTCACACAAAGAACACAGGTGAGGGGGGACACCAGGAACACCACAGTAAGGAGGGGTGCTAGGAACTTCAGGGAGGGAGGCACACCAGCATACGTTACCCAACTGATTTTCTTCCTTACACTGGCAGAATTCTCTGTTCTGAGGGGAGTCACCCCCAAGGTGAAAATGCAGTTATTGACAAGAGAGAAACTAGAGAGGCACCAGGGAGTGGTCAGGACATACCTGAAGCAAAGCTCTCAGGGCCAGCAGGGCTGCAGACTGTCTCAACAGGAAGCCCCTCTCACTGTCCTCCTCCACCCCCTGCCAAGTGTTTCTGCCTTCATCCCCCTGGGCCTTGCTCACCTGGGAAGACTCTGGGTGCCTATTTCTTCCCCAGCTGTTAAAGAAGCGCCTCCTGGTCCTTAAGGAGGAAGAGGGTGCCGTATCCGTCCTGCTCTGTCTGTCATGGAGTGTCTGGCTTGAGCTCACATTCCTTCAAGTCTGCACCTAGCCAAGGAGCAGAGACACATGACTGTAACCCCCAACTTTGATATGACACAAACAGCTGCACACCCCAGATGGCCTTCCACAGCCCTCATGGATATGACCAAGTTCACACCTCGCTGTCCTGGCATGAGGACCCCACACTGCTCCTAAGGTGCCTAAAGACTTCCATACTAAGGATGCCCAGCCACCCTCTTCTTCCCTGAACCACCATCCAACCTGCCCTGGTCTCTTAGGATAAGCATCTCCTGTCTGGGTTACAGGCAGGTCAGTAGATGGGTTTAGTGTGGATGGGGATGAGCTTCCCAGGCCTGCCTTCCTCTTGGCCTCTCGGCAGTGCCTGCAGCCCTGGGTGCCTTCTCTGAGTCCAGACTCTTGAACCAGACATCTGTGTTTTGGAGGTCAGGGGTCCCAGAGAGTACCCCATTCCTCATCTACTCATAAAAGGAGTCACAGTTCTGCAACACTTCTTGATTCCAAAGTCCAGAAGCAAGTTCTCCTCTGAGACCCATCCTCTGTTGGACAGATGTTCCTCAGGAGGCCTGGGCCCAGAGTTTCTGGAGGGTAAACTCTGGGCCCGGGACTGAGATGACCTACATACCCCTAAAAAAGAAGGTGTGACTCATTTGAGAGGAGGAAGAAATGGCACTGCAGCCAGTAGTTGTCAGGGCAACCTCTTTGGTGTCAGCCCTCATTTGGGATCTGGACTATGGGATCCTCAGGGCATCCCCTGTCTAAAAGTAGCCGGGGATCCCCCACAATGAATGCTGACTGCTGGGTCTCAATAGGTTGGAGGTGGGCAGCTTCTGCAAGAGGGGGAGGGCAGATTCTAGGAGTATGCAGGGCCTGGGAGAGGGAGTGGGTAGCCCACATTTTGACATTGTATTTATATGTGAATAAAGGTAGCTGTGTTGGCAAATGCTTGCAGGCTACTTCTGCCATGATCTTCTTTGCTCAGTGGAGAGGGCACTTGAGGAGAGAAGCAAACACCACTCTCCACTTTGATACAGAGACTGGGTTCTTACAGGCTAGGTGGGTAAGAATGAGGGAGATGATAGCTCCTTCTTTATCCTCAGCAGGACAGAACCAAGTACAGCGGGCTGAGGGGATAAGCAGGCTTCTGTCCACCTGAACATGTTGGCATATGATCTAGGCAGGAGCATGCGAAGTCCCTCTTGGTATTTCTGGGCAAGCAAGAGTCAGGTCGCTCGAGTGAGGTACACCCATCTTGCTGTAGTAGAGGAACTGGCCCTGAAGATCTTGCCAGAACTCCAGTTCCCTCCCCTCAGATGATAGACTTCTGCAGAGTTGATGAAAAATAATTGATATCAGCATTTAAAATAGCTCCTACTATTTTATCATACTACTACTAAGAGCCATAGGATTAACACTACAGCCAGGAGCTGGCGGGTCTGGGCATAGGAGGTCCCACAGGGTGAAAGATTATACTACATGGAAGGCGGGTCAGTGTCTTCTTGCTGGGCATGGGCACAGACCCTATGGGCCAAGAAGGGGCTGCCTGGAAGGTGACATTGTTGTCTGTAAGCTCCCTGGGGGCGGGATTGGGTGATGGCTAAAGGGACACATCTGCACCTGCTAAAACAGGTGTGATGAAAGAAGGAGGGATCAGGGTGAGGCTGAGCCTGGGAGCACCCCTACTTTTCCCCAGACTATCCTGCCCATCTCTGGGCAACTCCCTCAACCACCGTGTGTGGCCGACTTCTGCACACTTCTCCAGCCCCCTCTCAGAATCTCCCATCCTTGCAGAGACATGAACCAATACCTGCCCTCATTCCCTCCTGACCAGTGCCTTCCTCCTCATTCTAAGTTCTAATCCCCCCTGAGAGTCCATGTCGGGTCAGGATGTCTGTGACTCCCAGAGTGTTTGTCCCAGCTCTGCCCAGCACGCAGACCTGTATGTAATCTTGATGATGGAAGGGAGGGAAAGCAGGTGGGCAGAACCATTCAGGAACACAGTGGCCTGGCCCTTCTGCTGGGTGACAAAGGGCACACAGGTAGTGTTGGCTGCATGGACGCGGGAGGAGCAGGAATGTCGTAAAGGGCAATGGCATTACCGGATAGCGCCGGGTGCCAGCCTCCATGGCCGTAGCTTTCTGGCTGCCTGCAAACCCATTTGGAGTTAGAGCCGTTGGGACCTGCCTTCCCAACTCGCGCATGGGCGACACCTCAATGGTTCGCCTTTAACCGACGCTGGGAGTTGTTGGAGGAATGGCCGCATGTAAGCCCCGCCCCCATTGGAGCCGCGCGCATGCGCTCCAGGCACGCCAAGGACCCGGCCATGAAGCGCTTCACGGGTTGGGGACAGTAAATCGCAGTCTGCATATGCCTCGGGGGCTGCTCAGACTCAGGCGGCTCCCCTTCATTGAACCTTCACGGACGTCCCTCCTTGAAACGACCACTCAGGGTTGTCTGTGTTACAGCCCCGCCACTCGTGTATTTAAATTACCCCCTCGGGGCAAACTTTTTTTTGAAGGTTTCCCCTAAACACAGTGTCCTCCAATGGAGGTGAATCCCACGTTCCCCTTGTATTGCATATCTTTGATTTCTGTTCGCGCTTTTCAAAAACTGGCATTCCCGGTATCTCTGGTCAGTCTGAAGTTTCTGTTAAAGGACAAGAGCCCTGTGTTGTGTCTTCAGACATCTGGAACTCATCCTTAAATATTGTTATGAGAGATTTGGACTGGAGTTTCCTAAATCTTAGGAAGAATAGAGATAAATTGTCTTAGACAGAAAACTGCTTGGTCGGTTAGCTCTGATGTCATCAGCAATGGTATGTCCTCTCTGGGGACGAGGTTAAAGGCTGGAAAGTACAACCCAGAGCCTCTCAGAACTAGGTGCCCAGAGATTGCTTCTCTTTCAGTCTCAGAAGCTGTTGTGTCTGAGGAGCAGGAGCAGAGCAGCTGGGAAAGGCTGCAACAAGCACAGTGCTTGGTGTCCCATATTGTTCTGAGTCTTGGGTCCTTTTGCAAACTCTCAGATTTTCAGACCCAATTCCATTTGTCCATGAACTCAAGGCATACCCTATACTACTGTTGGCTTCCCTGTGGAGATGAAGACATCGCTCCTGTTCATCTCTACTCATGAATGGGGAACTGATGTGGTGTGTGTTTGGTATTCGGTAGAAGGTCGTGAAAGGCCGGTTCCCTTTTCGACGGGAGAGGAGCACACAAACATCAACACGATCATCTAGTATTTTTATTAGGTTATGACAAGTCCTGAATAATGAGGTGCTGGGGACCTTCCTGTATTTGACTAGCATCTTCAAGTGGTCTTTGTAATCAGGGGTGGATTTCACACAGCTTGGTCCAACCTGGTCCTGCCTCATATCTGCTTCTTTCTGTGTTGATACTTGCCATTATTGGGAGATCAAAGAAGGACCACAGATGGGTTCCCTTGCCACACCCAGTTCTGACATGACAAGCAGTGATAACATCTCGGCACACCTCCCCTTACAGCCCTGCTGCAATATATTTCCTGGCCATTTTCCAGTCATGTACAACCATTGCTGGCTGTGCAATGACAGTATCTCAGGGAAATCCACATCAGCTTCACAGCCCTGCTTCCTAGAACAGGCTTCCTGAGTGGCAGCAGGGACAACAGAGGCCCAGGAACAGGGTGGTCCAAATCTGACCCTATTTAGAAGGTGCCCTGAGTGGTGCCAAGAGAACCCCCTGCATGCTGGGTATGGTGAAGCATCAGGTGGTCTTTGAAGCTGTTGGGACACTGGTTTGGGAGAGATTTCCTTTGAGTGGTCTTGTTGGGTATGTGAGGTGAGGAAAGAAGAGAGGGTCTTCTAGAAGCACCAGGAAAAGGGAGGCTGAGGAGGAGTTGGGCCATAACATTCTGAACCTACAGGCTCCATCCACACAGGCCCCAGGGAGCTGAAAACTGCACGGGGTTAGACCCTTACCCACTGGTAAGCATGCTCATCTGAGACACTCCTGATCCCTGGCTTGGGAGACACCTATGATCCTGGTGGGTGTCTGCTAAGGACACCCTAGGGAAGCCGTCAACAAGCTGGGAAGTCTTGGGTGTTTCTTCTTGTAGACTGAATAGGGGAGTCGTGGTGACCTGGGACATGTTCTCTAGTGGAATAACTCTTGACTGGAAGAACAGAGTGTCCAATTCACTCGGGACATCTGCACATTACATTCTACCCATTCACATGGCCCTTACCCGTGAGTTCCTCACTGATATCCTGGGGATGATGGGAAGTTGGGAAGATCTCATGGCTGCCCTATCTCCAACTCCATGCACTCTCTTGTCTCTGCAGCTGGTCTAGTGCTGGGACCGAACATGACCCTTAACTCTGGTGTCTCCTTCTCGCCTTTCATGGCTTTGCCTTTTCCCCCACCACTCCCAACTCAGCATCCAGCCTACCTTGGGCACAGCACCCAACATCCCTCATGCCTGTAGCACTTCCTCCAGGCAGCCCTCTGGTGCTATCTGCTTTTCCCAGGTCACCTCTGCTGGCATCAGGCAGAGTCAATAGCTTGGGTGATCCTGGAGCCCTCAAAGTCATTGTCAATGTCAGGACAGAAGTGGGGCTGTCAGAACCCCAGCACACACAGACCTTCATTCTGCCTCAGGCCCACCTCAGCTGGTATGTACCAGAGGCCCTGGGAAGGAGCAGTGTGTGTCCCCAAGCATCTCTTGTGGAGACCCTTATGCCTGCCCCTGCCACTATGGAGACTGATGCTGAGGCCAACCTCCTCCAGTGCCACCACCATTTGCCCTGCTGGCCCCCAAAGTGTCTCTATGGAACAAGGGACCATAGCCACAAGTGGCTTCTTGGGATGGCAACCTACATTCCTCTCAGGTCAGGGGCCCACAGAAACACTCCTGTAGCTCCAAGAGCATCTATGAAAATTTCTGCCACTGGCAGTGCCTCAAGTCCCTGGCCTGGAGGCACCTTCCACAGAGTCCTGGTGCCGAGGTGCTCTCCTTCTTCCTCATGGTAGCCTCCTGAGATTGAAATCAGT
This sequence comes from Carlito syrichta, assembly GCF_000164805.1. Lineage (NCBI taxonomy): Eukaryota > Metazoa > Chordata > Mammalia > Primates > Tarsiidae > Carlito > Carlito syrichta. The sequence goes on from NW_007259425.1 coordinate 28,909, forward strand.
CCAGAGGTCACAGAGGGTAGCAGGGAAGAACAGGATCAGGTGATCTAGGGGACTCAGAAGGAAGGTCATAACCCCCTGATAGCAAAGAACCATGAGCTGGGCACGTGACTTCCCCAGTGGAGTTGCCTAGGGCTCATCTTCTGCCGTAGTGATCTGAGCACCACTCTCTGCTGTTCTAGACACCTGATCCTGCTCCCCACAGCAACTCTGAGGTAGCTGCCTCTCTCCAGAGTTGCTGGGAAACAGGTTAAAGGTTCTGTCCTGGAGCCCTGGAACCTATGTGTTAACCCTCTCTCCAGGTCATTCCAGATCATCCTCAGTAAGCTCAGGTTGTCCTAAATACTACAGCCATGGCATTCATGTCTTACACCTCTAGATACTGGAAGGATCAGCTCAGGTTGATTGTAGATTTCATTCTGGTCAGGGCCAGCCTCCAAGCTAGAGGTGTCTGCCTCTGGCTGTCTACTCATGAGGTTGCAAGAGAGGCCTGTGTTTCTTCTTCTTCCCATCAGGGCACTAAACCCATCCTGAGAGCCCCACCCTTGAGGCCTGCTCTAGTCCTGATGACCTTCCACGGCATCATCTCCAAAGATCCTCACATTGGCTGTTAGGGCTTCCAGTGTGGAACTTGGGAGGGCACAAATATTCACCCACAGCACTAACTATACTATTCAACACAGTCATATTGGGAACTCAGAGGGAAGGCAGGGAGGCCACGTGATCCTGAGGGTTTGATGTTTGGTTGTGGGAGCATATCCTGGGAGCCCGGGAGCCCACACTGGGATAAGGTGTGACAGAAACAAACAGCAGGAGAGATGGGGAGGCCCAGGGATAAGTACTGGGTGGGGTTGGCTCAATATGGAATGTGGGCTTGTCAGTGTAACTGATCCATGTGCTTTCAGCCCAGTGCTCCAATTCCTGTACCATCTGAAGCCCACTATGGCCCTGGAGGAGAGACTTTGGAAGGCCATGCAGGAGTGGTAGCACAGATGCAACTTTAGCAAATGATCTTTTACAAGATGGTGGCAAAGTGAATCGGAGTCCTGGGTTCAAGGATTGTTGTGCTGCATGCCTGCACAGAGAGTGGGGGGAGTATGTAGATTGTCACAGGATCCTCTGATCCTTTAATGCCCAGGAGGCTGCATCTTTACCTGGAGTCCTTGGGGTCTCTATCCTGCCATCTCAGAAGCACTGTCTTGCAAGGTCTGGGGTCAACTCCCTTGTTGATATTGGAGGTCATGGCAGGAATAGTTACCAACTTAGCCCTGAGGAGGCCGCCTCAGTTCTGAGGATGGCAGGAGAGATGCCAACCACATTTCGGTGGTCCACTGTCTTTATGAAAAGTGGTCAGAAGCTGGTCACCATCATCCCAGCAGGGGCTGGGGTCGGTTGATCTAGAGGCCTTCACCTCAGACACTCGAGACTAGCCTCCAGCCTCCTGCCAGAGCTTCTCAGCCATTACCCTTTCTATAGCAGATGGACAACAGACCTCAGAGGTAATGAATCCCCTCCTCTAGGCTCTGTGTCCCTATTCTCTTGTCTTCTAGGCCACCTGTGTCCCAGGTTATCTTCATGTACTCAAGTCTCGGACTTGGAACTCCCGCTCAGGACAACCTCCCTAATATTTTTTCTTGAGTAGTAGCTCTGAGCCTGCTGTATCTGCAGGAGGAATCATCTGCTGTGGGCCCTAAAGGTGCTGGGTGAGGGGCTCCAGAACAGTGGCTTTGCCCGTGGGAGTAGCCTCTTCCTGGGACTGTCCCCAGGCATGGCCTGGATGGGACACCCAAGACCCTTCCTCCCCTTCCCTGTCATTGAGGGCTACTAGATGTTGGGAGTGGGCCTGGACCCTTTCTTGGTGTTGTTGTGCTCCCTCACCCCCAGGTTCATGGAGTTTGAGACTGAGGAGGAGATGCAAATTCAGAAGTTGCAGCTGATGACAGTGCCCCCTGGGACTAACTCTTCCAGTCCCACTGAGGCCTGAACCTCTAAGGCCCACCAGGTACAGCTTCCCACATTTCTACAGGAGCCTGTGGCAATTACCAAATGGGCCCAGAGAGGCCACTGTGTCCTCTTTCCATACTTTTCCTTCAAACAGAACAGTCTGCTCAGAGTCTGGGAACTCAGCTGTCCATGGACCTGCTCTGGGATTGACCTGGTCAAGTTCAATAGCTCTATCTACTTGCCCACCCAAAACACACCATTCAGTCTGCTCAGGAAGGGAGGCTTCGTGGCATGAGACTTGGGATATCAGTGGCTCCTAGCACCCTGCCACTTGATGCTGCCATGGTTATTCCACTTCCTGCAGTGTCAGTTGTCCTGGCCCAGGCTGGACACATTTTATGTCCCTGAGCACTTCTCCCCAGAGTGGTGGAGGTGGGAGCTGCAGACCCTGACATACCTGTTCTTCTTCCTCTTGGCCTCATTGGCTGTCCAAGCCTGGCCTGCCCTAGGCCCTGCCTGCCTACCTGGCACCATCCAGACCCCAGCAGCCACCAGAGATAAAGGCACACAAGAAGATTCTGCCTGAAGCCATGAAGGTGTACATGGATGTTGAGGGGCTGCTGGGGCCTTGTCTTGAGGGACAGCAGCAAAAGAACACAATCCCTCAGCCGCAGGATCAGGATAAGACGTTCTCAGGATCTGGGTCTCCTGAGCTACCTTGACAAGTTGTGCTCCTAGCAAGACTTCATCACCAAGGTGACCTGAACTGGCGCCAGCGTCTGTGGGGTTCTGGGGATTCAAAGTGAATCAGGGAATTTAGCTCTCTTCTTCAGCTACTGAGCAGTGTGTGTGTGTGTGTGTGTGTGTGTGTGTGTGTGTGTTTGTGTCTGTGTATGTGACTGTGTGTTTGTGTGTGAATGGATGTGTCTCTGTGTGTCAGTGTTTGACTTATTACAGTGTCTATGTGAATGTGAGTGTGTATGTTACATGTGTCTCTGTTTTTATGTGTCTGTGCATAGTCTTGTTTGTGTGTCTTGTGAAACATGTCTGTCTATGTCTGGGTGTATGTTTTTGCTACCATCATGTGTGTGTGTGTCTCTCTCTCTCTCTTTGTGTGTGTGTGTGATCAGGATATAAAACATTATGGGGTGTGAATCAGGAAGGTTGGTCATTTCTTTCTGCCTCTCCTGAGGTCCATTTGGCTCTTGAGATCTCCATGCTCAGGATGCTCTCATCCTGTCCTTGTAATTGCGGGCAGAGGCTGTCATTCATTCATAATTCCTAGAAGAACGAGGAACTCCTTGGCCCATACTGAGTAACTTGAGCAGGAAGAAGAACTGACCCTCACCCAGTATCCCTGGAGAGGGAGGAATACCAGGTCCTTCAGGGCAGGTAGGGACATCAGGAACACCAGGGCAGGGGAGGACACTAGGAAAATCAGGGCAGAGAAGGACACCAAGAATACCAGGGGAGAGAGAAGTACTAGAAATTTCAGGACAAGGAGGGACACCAGGAACACCAGGGCAGGGAGGGACACCAGGAATACCAGGAAAGGGAGAAATACTGGGAACACCAGGGAAGACAGGACACCGAGAACACCAGGAGAGGAAGGGACACTGAGAGCACCAGGGGAAGGAGGGACACCAGGAACACCAGGGGAGGGAAGGACATCAGGAACCAGACAGTAGGGAGGGACACTGGATACAGCAGGGCAGGGAGGGACTCCAGGAACAACAGGGAAGGGGAGAACAACAGGGCAAGAAGGGACACCAGGAACACCAGGGGAGAGAAGGACATGAGGAACCTGACAGTAGGGAGGGACACCAGATACAGCAGAGCAGGGAGGGACTCCAGGAACAACAGGGAAGGGAGGAACAACAGGAACACCAGCAGTGAGAGAGAAACCAGGAACATCATGGTAGGAATGGACAACAGAAACACAAGGGGACAGAGGGACTCTGGGAACTCCCGGGATAGGGAGGGACAGCAGGAACACCAGGGCAGGGAGGGATACCAGGAACACGAGGGCAGGGAGGGACACCAGGAACACAAGTGCAACAAGGGACACCAGGAAAAACAAGGGAGGGAAGGACATCAGGAACCTGACAGTAGGAAGGGACACCGGATACAGCAAGGCAGGGAGGGACACCAGGAACACAAGTGCAACAAGGGACACCAGGAAAAACAGGGGGGTGGGAAGGACATCAGGAACCTGACAGTAGGAGGGACACCGGATACAGCAGGGCAGGGAGGGACTCCAGGAACAACGGGGAAGGGAGGAACAACAGGAACACCAGGGCAGGGAGGGACACCAGGAACACAAGTGCAACGAGGGACACCAGGAACACCAGGGGAGAGAGGGACACTGGGAACACCAGGACCAGGTGGGCAGGAAGGGAGACAGGGAACAACAGGGCAGGGAGGGACACTGGTAACACCCAGGTAGTAGGGACAACAGGAACATAAGGGCAAGGAGGGATACCTGGACTACCAAAGCAATGAGCGACTCCTGGAACACCAGGGCAGGGAGGGACACCAGTAACACCAGGGCAGGGAGGGACACCAGGAACACCAGGACAGGGAAGAACACCGGGATCACCAGCAGTGAGAGAGAAACCAGGAACATCATGGTAGAAATGGACAACAGAGCCGGGCTCGGTGGCTTAGCCTGTAATCCCGCGCCTTTGGGAGGCTGAGGTGAGTGAATTGCCTGAGCCC
>NW_007259425.1:33750-40597 GCF_000164805.1 Carlito syrichta
AAAAAAAAAAAAAAAAAAAAAAGAAATGGACAACAGGAACATAAGGGGTCAGAGGGAGTCCGGGAACTCCTGGGATAGGGAGGGAGGGAACACCAGGAACACCAGGAACACCAGGGCAGGGAGGGACACCAGGAATGCAGGAGAAGGAGGGAAACCAGGAATGCCTGGAGAGGGAGGGACACTGGGAACTTCAGGGCTGGGAGGGAAAATGGGAACTTCAGGGGAAAGAGGGATAACGGGAACACGAAGGCAGAGAGGGACACTGGGAATATCAGGATAGGGAGGGACACTGGAAATGCATTGGGAGGTATGAACCAGGAACACCAGGAAAGGGAGGGACTTCAGGAACACGAGGGCAGGGAGGTACACCAGGAACAGGGTAGGGAGGAACAACAGGAATACCAGGGCAGAGAGGGACACTGGGAACCCCAGGGCAGGGAAGGATACCAGAAACACAAGGGGGGAGAGGTATACTGGGAATCAGGGGAGTGAAGGACATCGGGAACATGAAGGCAGGGAAAGACACTGGTAGCACTGGGGCACGAAGGGACACTGGGAACGCCAGGGCAGGAGGGAACAACAGGAACATCAGGGCAGGTAAGGGCACCTGGACCACCAAGGCAAGGAGAGACTCCTAGAACACCAGGACAGGGAGGGACACCAGGAATACCAGGTCAGGGAGGAACCCCAGCAGTGAGAGATACACTGGGAACATCAGGGAAGGAATGGACACTGGGAACACAAGGAGATGGAGGGACTCTGGGAATACCAGGGATCGGGAGGGATAGGGAAGGACAACAGGAACACTATGGCAGGGAGGGACACTGGGAACACCAGGACAAGCAGGGATACTGGGAACACCAGGGCAGGGAGGGACACTGGGAACACCAAGGAGGGAGGGATAATGGGAACACCAGGGCAGAGAGGGACACCAGGAACACCAAAGCAAGGAGGGACACCAGGAACACCAGGGCAGGGAGGCATGGAGGGACACGAGGAACTTCAGGGGAGTAAAGGAACCAGGAATACCAGGAAAAAAAGGACACTGGCAATACCAGGAATAGGGAGGGACACTGGGAACAGCAGCAGAGAGAGGGACACTGAAAACAACAGGGCAGGGAGGGACACCAGGAACTTCAGCAAAGTGAGGGACATGGGAACACCAGTGCAAGGAATGATGGCAGGTACTTAATGTGATGGAGAGACACCAGGAATTCTAGGGCAGGGAGGAACACTAGGAATATCAGGGGAGGGAGGGACACCCAGAACTCCAGGGGAGGGAGAGACACCAGGAACACCAGGGCAGGGAGTGACACTAGGAACACCAGGGCTGGAGGTACATCGGGAACTTCAGATCAGGGAGGCAAACTGGGAACACCAGGACAGGGGTGGATACTGGGAACACAAGGACAGGAGGGTCACCAGCAACACCAAGGCAGGGAGTCACACCAGGAACTCTGGGAGAGGGAGAGACACAGGGAACATCAGGGGAGGACGGAACACTGGGATGAACAGGGCAGGGATGATCTCCAGGAATTTCAGGGCAGGGAGGAACACCAGTAACTTCAAGGGAGTGAGGGACTCTGAGAACACCAAGGCAGGGAGGGACACCAGAAACTTCAGGGTAAGGAAAAACACCAGGAACACCATTGCAAGAGGGACACTGGTAACTCCAGGGCAGGGAGTAATATGGGGAACTCCAGGGGAGGGAGAGACACAGGGAACACCAGGGGAGGGAGGGGCACTGGGAACAACAGGCAGGGAGGGACTCCTGGAATTTGAGGGCATGGAGTGACACGAAGAACTTCAGGGGAGTAAAGAACCCTGGGAACTCCAGTGGAAGGAGGGACATCAGGTACCTCAGAGGAAGGATAGTCACCAGGAACACCAAGGGAAGGAGGGACACCTGCAACTCCATTGGTGGAAGAGACACCAGGAACACCAGACAGGGAGGGCCACCAGGAACACCAGGGCAGGGAGGGACATCAGGAACACCATAGCAGGGAGGTATGCCACAAAACCCCGGGCAGGGAGGGACACCCAGAACAGCAGGGCATGAGGGACACCAGGAACTTCAGGGCAGGGAGAGACGTAAGGAACTTCAGCAAAGGGAGGGACACTGGGAACACCAGGGCAGGTGGGACACCAGGAACACCAGGGCAAAAGGAACACCAGGAATTTCAGGGCAGGGAGAGATGCAAGCAACTTCAGCAAGGAAGGGAAATCAGGACACCAACACTAGGGCAGGGAGCTACACCAGCAACACAGGGGAATGAGGCACACCAGGAATGCCGGTGAGGGAGGACATCAGTGACACCAGGGGAGGGGGGACTCTAGCAACTCCAGGGGAGAAGGGACCCCAGCATATACAAACCATCTGATTTTCTTCTCTAAACTGGCTGGCTTCTCGATTCTGAGGGGATTCGCCCGGGGGAGAAAACGCAGGTATTGATAAGTGAGAAGTGGGAAAGGAACCAGGGGGTGGTCAGGACACACCTGCAGCGAAGTTCTCAGGGCCAGCTGGGTTGTAGACTGTCTTGACAGGAAACCCCTTTCAGTATCCTCCCCGAACTCCTGCCAAGTCTTCTCTCCCCATCCCATTGGACCCTGCTCACCTGGGCAGCCTGCTGAGTACCTTATTCCTCCTCAGGTGGTGGAGAAGTACCTCCAAGCCATGAAGGAGGAAAAGGGTGATGGGGCCACCCTGAGTAATGGCGTGTCTGGGTTGAGCTCACTTTCCCTCAAGTCTGCAACTAGCCAAGGAGCACAGACACGCGACTGTGGCTACCAACTAAGAGTCAACACAGACAACTGCCCACCCCAAGTGGCCTTCCGAAGTCCTCCTGGACATGGCTGAGTGCACACCAACCTATCCTGGTCTGAGGACCCCATTCTCTTCACAAGGTCTTCTACATCAAGGCCTTCCACACCAAGGTCTGCCCAGTCACCCTCTTCTTCCCAGGACCGCCGTCCAGCCTTCTCTGGTCTCTTAAGATAATCCCCTCCTGTCTGTGTGACTGCTGGGCCACTACATGGGTTTAGTGAGGATGAGGATGAGCTCCCCAGCCTGGCCTGCCTCTTGGGACTTGGTACCGCTTGCTGCCCTGGTTGCCTTCCTTGAGTCCAGGCCCATCCTCCAGACTTCAGTTCTTGGAGATCAGGGTTCCCAGTGTGTCCTCCGTCCCCCATCTACTCATATAAGGGGCCAAAGCTCTGCAACACTTTCTGATGCCAAGTCCAGGGAGCAAGCTCTCCTCAGAGGACCATCCCCTGGTGGACAGATGTTCCTCCGAGGGCCTGTGTATGTAGTCTCTGGAGGACAAGCTCTGGGCCCAGGACTGGGCCATCCTCCATGCCCCCCCAAAAGAAGGTGTGACTCATTTGTCACTGAGGGGGGAAGAATGACACTGCAGCCAGAAGGGGTTGGGAAGCAACCTCCTAGGTGCCAGTCCTAATTTGGGGACATGGACTATGAGATCCTCAGGGCATCACCTGCCCCAATGTAGCCAGGGATCCCCCTCATGGAATGCTGATTCAACTGGGTCTCTGTGGGTTGGAGGTGGGAAGCTTCTGGGGGAGGCCAGCACCTTGCTGGAGTACAGGGCCTAAGGGAGGGAGTGGGTATTCCACCTTTGGGCATTGTGCACAGATGTGCTTAAAGGTTGTTGTGTTGGCAAATGCTCGCAGACGCCTCTGTTCTTGGTTTGTTCTGCTCAGTGGAGTGGGGACTTGAGGATATTAGGGTCCGGAAGTGGCTCAGGCTTGTGATCCACAGGGTCTGTGTTCTTCCTCAATGTTAGAATTAGGGTTTGATTAGGGTTAGGGTAGGTGTAGCCTGGCTACCTTGGATTGATAGACTCTGACGTATTCCTGGGACCCTCTAACACCAACTCTCAAACACCCAGGTGTTTCTCTGGGTTGTGCTGTCAGTATCTGTAGCCCTTAACAGTCCTGATGGAAAGTTGCTATGAGCCTCACAGTTCTCTGTGTCATGTACCCATGTTCTGCTTTGGTGCCTGGAGATAGCACTGTTCTCTGAGCAGCTTATTTCTGCTTCCCTGGCTGGTGTCAGGGCTACACCTCTCCTAAGTCCAGCCAGGGCTTTTCCCAAATGTGGTTATGCCAAAAGAAAAGTCTTGGCTTGTGAGGACACTGCTGTCCACCTGGAGACAGAAGCTGGTGTCTTCCAGGATAATGGGGGGGGGGGATAAAAATGGAGGAGATGATAGCTCCTCTTTTATCCTTAGCAGGACAGAACAAAGGACAGCAGACTGAGGGGATAAGCAGGCATCTGCCAGCCTGGGCATGTTGGGATATGAATGAGGCAGGAGCATGTGAAGTCCCTCTTGATTTTTCTTGGCAAGCAAAAGTCTGGTCGCTAGAGAGATAAACACCAGTCCTGCTGTGGCTGTGGGGACTGACCTCAGAGACCCTCAGGATCTTGGCAGGAGTCCCCACAACTCCTATTCCCTCCCCACGGATGCCTGACTTCTGCAGAGTTGAAGTAATGTAGATTGATATTGGAATCTAAAACAGCTACTTCCCATTGCACTACTACTAAGGGCCATAGGCATAGCATTCCAGCAGGGAGCTGGTGGGCCTTGGTATAAGGTAGTCCCAGTGGGTGGGAGATGGGTCCAGGTGAAGGATGGAGAGTTAGCATCTTCCTGCTGGGCATGGACACAGACCCTATGGGCCAAGCAGGGGTTGCCTAGAAGGTGATATTTGTTGTCTGGAAGCTGCATGGGATTGGGACTGGGGGTTGCCTGAAGGGACACGCCTGCACTTGCTTGAGCAAGTGTGATGAGAGGAGCAGGGATCAGGGAGGAGCTGAGCCTGGGAGCACAACTGCTCTTACCCCGACCATCTGTCCCATCTCTATGCAACTCCCTCAACCACTATTGTGGTGGGGCCGAGCTCTGCACACATCTCCAATTCTTTTTGGGGGCAGCTATTGTGTTTGGGATCAAGCTTTCTATTTGATTCTCTGCCAAATTGATTGGTGATGTATACAAATGCAGTAGTCCTTTGCATATTGTTTGCACATTGATTTTGTGCCCTGAGACTGTCAAAGTCCTATATTGGTGCAGGGAGATCTTTGAGAGGTTATCTTGGGATTCAGGGTATAGGATCACAGTGTCAGTAATAAAGAGGAATAACTTAACTTCCTCTTTTCTATTTGGAAACTTCTAATTTCTTTCTCTTGTCTGATTGCTCTATCTTTTAATAGGACCTCCAACACTATGTTCAAGGGGGGGCGGTGAGAGCGGGCAGCCTAGTCTTGTTCTGGTTTTCTGTCCATTTAGCAATATGTTGGCTGTGTGTTTACTGTAGATAGTGCTTACTATTTTGAGCTATGTTCCCTCTCTGCTTAGATGTTCAAGAATTTTTATCAAGAAGAGATGCTGGATTTTTTCTAAAGCTTTTTTCTACATAAAATGGTGTAATCATGTGGTTCTTGTTTTTACATCTGTTGATGTATTGAATTACATTTATGGTCTTGTGGATGTTGACGTAGCCCTGCATTCTGGGGATGAAGCCTACTTGGTTGTGGTGGATAATTTTTGGGATGTGTTGTTGGATCTGATATGCTAGAATTTTGTTGAGGATTTTTGCTTTTATTTTCATCAGGGGACAATATGTACATTTCACTATTTTCCCTCAGCTCCTTTTTAGAATAAATGTCTTAAGACATTCACATAGTACACTTTCACTTTTTTACATTGTACAATTTGTTTTTTATAGATTTTGCAGCTATCACCTATTAAGTATACTCATAGAATTTGCAACCATCACCACAATACATTTTATAACATTTTCATCACCACAACAAGAAACCCTATACTCTTTAGTTATTGTCTCAGTCCCCCCTCGATGCCCAGCCCTAAGCAACTGCTGATGTACTACAACATATTTTTCCATGTGAAAGGAATCATAAAATATTGGCCTTTCACATCTGTTCTCTTTCACTTAGAATAATATTTCCAAAGTTCATCCTTGCAACAGCATGTGTAATTACATCAAAAATTTTAATTACTGAATAATATTTCATTGGATGGATATACTAAAATATGTTCATCCATTCACCAGTCGATGAACATGGACTGTTTTCACTTTTTGGCTATTAAGAGTGATACCGCTAAGAACATTTGTGTACAAAGTTTTGTGAGGATGTATGATTGTACTCTCATGACTATATACCAAGGAGTAGAATTGTCTTATGTGGAAACTTTATGCTTAAACTTTTCAGAAGGTCACAGACCATTTTTAATGCAGATCCATCATTGTATATATCCACCCACCACATATAGGGGTTCCCATTTTTATCCATAATCCAGCCAATATTTGGTGTCATCTGTTGTTTCTATAATAGTGCTCCCAGTGGCTCCAAAGTTGCATCTCATTATATTTTTGAGTTGCATTTCCTTGATGTTAAACCTCTTTTCATGTGCTTATGGACCATTTGTATATCTTTCTTGGAGCAATGTATATTCAGTCTTTGTTCATTTTAAATTGCTTTCTCTTTTATTATTGAGTTATAAGGATTCTTTATATATCCTAGATAAACATTCTTCCAAGATATAATTTGCAAAAATATCCTCCTCCATAGTCTGTCCTTTACTTTCATGAGAGCGCTCTTTGAAACACAGAAGTTTTGACTTTGGATGAAATCCAACTTATGTATTTTTATTTTCTTTCTTGTGCTTTTGGTGTGATATTTAAGAAACTATTAACTGGGGAGAGAGGCAAGATGGCGACGGCATAAGTGAACTGGTGAGATTCTCTGAACGGACCAAGACTGCATACTGTTGAATAGACAGACTGTAAAGCAGAGGGAAAAGTGAAC